>NC_052321.1:12998981-13157010 GCF_016432855.1 Salvelinus namaycush | reverse complement strand
GCCATGGATGAGATAGGATTTGGACTTGTGGTTTTACTTAATTCTCTGTACTGGCCAATGATTATAATGGCAACTCTGATCCAACTATTAATTCATACATTGTTGTGCCCCTGGCCTGAGAGAATGGAAGTTCAATATGTAGCTAGATGTAGAAGCCTAATGTTAACTAGCTAACGTTTCCCATGAATGGAAGTTAGGTTAGCGAGCAAGCAGTTTAGCCAGTTAAGCCTAGGACAACAAAAAATAAAAGCGTGTACTATATGACAAAGTGATAGATCATTTTGTCAACATGAAAGAGGGAGGATGGCATTGGCGTTTCTCTACAAGTAGGGTGAGTCAACATGTTTTTCTACTTGCATGAACACACGCAACAAAAATTAGAACCATGGACAGCCACATCATATTTAGCTTATGTGACTGGACTAAATTGTTTTTGGTATCTTTAGTTGTCACTGGCTTCCCCAGTGATTTTACCAAAACACCGCTACTGCATGCAGGTAGGAGATGGAATGCAAATGAAAACAAATGGATGTAAATCAATGCAAATTCCTTCCTCAGAAAATGACTGCATGCAAAGCGCAGACTGTAGAAAATGGGAGCAATGAGGACATGCCTATGAAAGTGATCTTGAGAGGGAACACTGATGCTTGATGATACTCACTTACCAGGCCCTGTTAGCAAGGCTCATGTAGAATTGTCAGAGTGTTTCATCTTGACACGTGATCTTTTTGTTTCTTGAGCAACACTACCACACATCTGGCAGGTAGTCTAGTGGTTAGACCGTTGGGCCAGTAACCGAAAGGTTGCTGGATCGAATCCCTGAGCTGACAAGGTACAAATGTGTCATTCTGCCCCTGAGCAAGGCAGTTAACCCACCGTTTCCCGGGCACCAAAGATGTGGATGTCAATTATGGCAGCCCCCGCACTTCTCTGATTCAGAGGGTTGGGTTAAATGCAGAAGACACATTTCAGTTGAATGCATTCAGTTGTACAACTGACTAGGTATCCCCCCTTTCATTTCCCATCCCTATAAACGGCAAAAATGTTCTGACTCTAAATGAAATAACTCAACCTCAAACACTTCATACAAAACACAATTCCCCTGGTGCACCATCAGCACTTGTCTTGTTGCCAACCAATACAGTACACCATCTTTACAGAGCTTCACTGTGATCCAAAGCAGGATTACTGGAAACTAAGGAGATGAACATGTTTGGTTGATGCATATAATCCTAGGTGTGGGTGGTTTAAGTGACTGATAAGATGCTTTGCTTACAGGAAGCAGAGGGACACAAAACTATTTGATTGAAACAAATCTTAAATTACCACAGTAGCCTGTGTTACCACAATCAAAATCTTGTCATTTAAATGAACCATTGGAAAGAAGTTCAGGCTCCGCTTCAACATCTGAAGAAACAATAAGAATCTTGTCAAGTGATTTAGAATGTAGTTTACCCTTCCTTTGAACAAGAGCCAAAAAGCGAGACCCAAAATCAAGGTAATGGAAGTATTCGAAAGATGTAGAATCCCACTTCTTTGATTTAGATCAAATATACAAAAGCAGGTTGACATTTGTCATGAATCTTACACTGGAGGCAGCTCTGCAGTGGTCGATAACTGGCACAGCCACAATCATAAAAATCGGATTTTTAAACCTAACCCTCATCTTAAATTAAGACAAAAGGTCATTTTTGTTTGCATACATGTTTACGCTGTAGCCATTTTGACTTTGCAGCCGAAAATCGCTCAATTCTGCCTCCAGGGCAAGATTCATGACAATAAACAACCTGCTATACAAAATGCAGACAGCCAGTAAGCATGTTAAGAGTCATGAAAGTGGTGCCAAGTAGGCCACCAAATTAAGTTGGTCACATTGTTTGAGATGGCTGAAAAATGGCTGCCCTTGAATGGCAAATGCTAAATTAAGGACATAAGGTGGACAGTCAAACCAGTTTTAACTCAAACCACTGGGATGCCTAGATACAGTTAATTCGGAAAGTATTCAGACTCCTTCACTTTTTCAAAATTTTGTTACATTACAGCCTTATTCTAAAAATTGTGGGGGTTCTCTCATCAATCTACACAATACCCCGATAATGACAAAGCAAAAACTGGTTTTTAGAAATGTTTGCAAATGTATATAAAAAAAATATATAGCACATTTATATAAGTATTCAGACCCTTTACTCTGTACTTTGTTGAAGCACTTTTGGCAGCGATTACAGCCTCGAGTCTTCTTGGGTATGACGCTAAAGTTTTGCACACCTGTATTTGGGAAGTTTCTCCCATTCTTCTCTGCAGATCCTCAAGCTCTATCAGGTTGGATGGAGAGCGTCGCTGCACAGCTATTTTCAGGTCTCTCCAGATATGTTCGGTCGGATTCAAGTCCGGGCTCAGGCAGGGCCACTCAAGGACATTAAGAGACTTGTCCCGAAGCCACTCCTGCATTATCTTGGCCGTGTGCTTAGGGTCGTTGAACT
The DNA here is from genome assembly GCF_016432855.1 of Salvelinus namaycush. Classification (NCBI taxonomy): domain Eukaryota; kingdom Metazoa; phylum Chordata; class Actinopteri; order Salmoniformes; family Salmonidae; genus Salvelinus; species Salvelinus namaycush. The sequence continues at coordinate 13,154,530 of NC_052321.1, read as the reverse complement.
GTTGGTGAACCTTCGACCCAGTCTGAGGTCCTGAGCAGGTTTTCATTAAGGATCTCTCTGTACTTTGCTCCGTTCATCTTTCCCTCGATCCTACCTAGTCTCCCAGTCCGTGCCGCTGAAAAACATCCCCACAGCATGACGCTGTCACCACCATGCTTCACTATATGGATGGTGCCAGTGTTCCTCCAGACGTGACACTTGGCATTCAATCTTGGTTTCATCAGACCACAGAATCTTGTTTCTCATGGTCTGAGTGTCTTTAGGTGCCTTTTGGCAAACTCCAAGAGGGCTGTCATGTGCCTTTTACTGAAGTGGCTTCTGCCTGGCCCCTATCATGAAAGGCCTGATTGGTGAAGCGCTGCAGAGATGGTTGTCCTTCTGGAATAATCTTCCATCTCCACAGAGGAACGCTGGAGCTGTCAGAGTGACCGTCGGGTTCTTGGTCACCTCCCTGACCAAGGCCCTCCTCCCCCAGGTTTCTCAGTTTGGCCGGGCAGCCAGCTCTAGGAAGAGTCTTGGTTCCAAACTATCATTTAATGGAGGCCACTGTGGGACTACAATGCTGCAGAAATGTTTTGGTAGCCTTTCCCAGATCTGTGGCTAGACACAATCCTTCCTCAAAGCTCTACAGACTTTGACCTCATGGCTTGGTTTTTGCTCTGACATGCAGTCAACTGTGGCACCTTAGGTGTGCCTTTTCCAAATAATGTCCAATCAATTGATTATACCACAGGTGGACTCCAAGTAGTAGAAACAACGGAAACAGGATGCACCTGAGCTCAATTGCAAATAAACCTTTTTTCACATCGTTGATTGTCAAACCAAGTGTAGATTATCCAAAATGTATTTTATAAAATGTCTAACTTGTTTAAGGGGTCTGAATACTTTCCAAATGCACTGCATGTAATCAATAGGGGCTTAAAAAGGCCCAGGCAGTTAAATTGGATTCCTGTGGTATGCCTTGCCACAGAAGTTGGAATAAGCACCGTTTGAAAAGACAGCCCGTTTTGGTAGACAGCATGGATTTCCATGGTGATGTCCCACTAAATTGGTTAGACCAATAAGTTCCAAACATCTGCCATTAACAGATTTTTCCCCACCAGTTCTAGCAAAATTCTTACCCTTTGCCTAGCAGCCAATTGTTTTCTATAAAAATGGTCAAACTATCTCTGTAATGCACACAATTGTTAACCAGTAATTTGATTGAGAAAGAGCTGCTGCATTGGACTTGTAAGACAGATGAAAAGCCAATGAATGCCAAGCTTTGGAATTGACAGGATAAATCAGTTATATTAAGTCACATTTAATATTAATCATGACAAGTACATTTCAAAGCTTTATTGAACCTGACATACAAAGAGATCTAAAAGCATCACTGACTTACATAAGTCACATGTTTACAATATAAAATTCAATAAGTTCATCACAAGTGTAGGCTACGTCAAGCCTCTGACAAAGTATCCAATGAAGTTGCAGGAGTAAAAATAGCACTGTTAAGGACACAAGTGCCACAGATCAGACAAATATAGGCTGTTATTTTCCACAATGCACCTCAGTTATTCAGTTGATTTCCCCAGGCACAGCCAAAATGTACACAATTAAACTCTGCTGTCTGAAATCAGGAACAGTGGGACCAAGTGAATCAAAGGAGTAGGGGCATTTCAGATATCAGTGCGTTTCTTGAAATCAAGTTACACCCATTGACGCGCACCACTGGTCTGTGGCCATGTAGTTCACGTTGGGGACAACAGTATCTAAAGCTAACCCTTTACCTCATTCTCCTAACCTGGCACACCAAGTCACCTAACCGGCCACATTAATTATCCTTACGTGCCATGTAAACAAATGTTGAGAAACCATCAGTCTCAACACCGGAACTGACAAATTCAGGGTGTTTCTTTACCAGGAAAAGCAGGCACCAATGTGCTTTTCCTGATATCCAGAAACCCCATGAATTGCAGTCTGCAATTACACAATATTGAGTCAAAGAATAGTTTAATAGATCCTCATCGTGGCCTGCCTCCATGGAGGCAACAGCCAGGTCACTAAAGAACCACTGCAAAATTAGACATCTTTCCAGGTAAGCAGGATGTCAGGAGATTACTTCAAAATTGGCCACTAGGGGCAACAGCGAGCACTATTACCATTAATTAGTCATGTGTTCAATCCCAGTGTTAAGCACTTTAAATGGCTTAACCCCATCCCGATCCTTAACCATTTGTGAATTAATGCCTAAACAACCTCAAAAAGGTATACGGACAAATGTCTCATTCTGCAGTGAGACAGCTTGTTGCCACACCATGGGCTTGGGGCCAGTGAGCACAGAGTGTAGGCCTACGGTTTGAAGCAGCCGGAAGGTGTGAGCACAAACAAGATTCCCATCAATGAAAAGACAAGTGTTCTTGCACGTGCAACCGAATCCCACAGCTTAGGTGCGCAAGTGGTTACCTTCCGAGAATTAATAATGTGCTCTTTGTAAAACATTTGCACATCTAGGCTGCCGATGTTAGTCTAGGCTTTTGTTCCGTGCAGATGAACACTCTAGAAGCAGCCCTGTAGGAGCAAGCCCACCACAGTGATGAGGAGCGTGAATGCACTGGACTGCAAGGACACACTGGCTCCTTGAGGAATGGAGATGTTCATGGTACTGACGTTCGTGGTAGTGACGTTTGTGGTGGTGAAGTTCGTGGTAGTGACGTTCGTGGTAGTGACGTAGAGCAGCGTGGAACTCGTGAAGTCAGCTTTGGTCACATTCGTAGGAAGGGACTGTGTGGTAACGTTTTGCGCATGGACCTAAAACGAGAGCAGAGGGGCACGTCACTGACTGGGCATTGGCCAGATGTGAGAAACGTAAAAAGTTAAGCTGAAACATTTGACGAATCGGAACACATCACTTTCGTCCAACTCATTTCAAAGAGCCAAAAAACATGCGTAAAGTTCAGATTTAGGCACACAGAAATGGGTGTGGCATAAGACAACCCTATGGCAATATGTTTTTCTAACATAATGTACTTAACACCAATAACATGCGTATTAATTTAAGTGGCATCACCTTCTGGGAAATGCGTTTTCCCTAGTCTAGGCATATAGGGTGACGGACAATATCCTGCAGTTGGCTTGCGCAGTGGAGAGAAAATAGTCGCTCTCAAATTACATAAACCTATTTGAAGTCACTTTACGTCAAGACTATCTGAAAGGAGGCATTACGGTCTCACATGCCTCTGGATTCATTATGGCACACTAGGTCGCCAAACATTCTAAATGACTAACTGAACACATCTAGAGGCCAATTACCCGCGCCATCATTAGTTTGTCAATGAGAAAATACATTAAGTAAATCCAACATTTAGATTGAAACCGTAAAAAAAAAACGGAATAGCCATTTTGAATGTTGCACCTGTTGAAATGCCCTTACTTTCCAGAATGGGTAGGTAGGTAACGTTGTCCTAATGAAATCAACTGGGTTAACTTGAAATCAAAACATGGCAACGAGTTTGTTATTATAGAAGACCCGCGCTTACCTGTGATGAAAAAAGCATGGCAAGGAGAAAGAATCCAATGTAAAGAGTCGTCATTTTGTTGGCTGTTTCTGTTCCAATTTTGTACAGTGTGACTGCTTTGTCTATTGCTTTTCTCACTGCGAATGACTGCAGAATAAATTCAGGGGATTTTTATAACCCCCACCGATTGTGACGTCGAGTCAACAGTGCGAATCCCCAAAACCAACTGCCTATCATGTCTCCCTGTCCCCCTATCCATAGAGATAAATAGAGGACTCTAGTCCCCCAAGCGCTATTGAGGACTTTCACCATTTTTAAGTAGTCAACTGGGAGGGACATCCTATAGGTTACGGAAGGATCACATAATTCTATCCAGGTCGGCAGGCGGGATCAGCCAATAAATTACACTCATCACTAGCCGGCTACCACCTGGTTACTCAACCCTGCTGCCCTATATACATAGACATGGAATCACTGGTCACTTAATAATGGAACACTAGTCACCTTAATAATGTTTACATACTGCTTTGCTAATTTCATATGTATTTACTATATTCTATTCTACTGTATTTTAGTCAACGCTCCAACATTGCTCGTCCTAATATTTATATATTTCTTAACTTTATTCTTTTACTTTAGATTTGTGTGTGTTGTTGTGAATTGTTAGATATTACTGCACTGTTGGAGCTAGGAACACAAGCATTTCACTAGACCCACAATAACATCTGCTAAATATGTGTATGTGACCAATAAAATTTGATTTGATTTGATTTCATGAGCAAACATTACATAACTGCAGGTGGCAGTATATCGCCAACCTTGGCTTTTTGTTCAAACATCACACTCCTGGTGGCAGTATGCACCCTTTATGTTTGCTTGCCAACTCAGAAGTAGTAGTTTAAGAACATTGACTACTTCAAAATGGAGATGGCCTCAATGGTGCTGCCTGTGCTTTCACAGATGCCCTAATGGGACAATGATGGGATGTCTATTTCACTTTATGAGTTTATCTGAAACCTCCCATAAACCACACCACTGATGCTGCATTCATAACCAAGTGGGAATCCACATGAACGCCCCTCCAACTTGTAATTACTAGTGGAAACTCGTCTATAATTCCCTGAGCTCCAATTTCTTCCACATGCTGACCTCTGATGTCATTTACTTAGGAAATTACCTTGATAACTGCATTTTCGGCAGTTAAATGTAACTATAATTTGTTTGCGATTATGATAGCGGCAGCCTACTTTTAGTTTATGGTTGACACAGCTTATTGGCCATTAGCAAAACGAGTTCAAAGCATGTGAATGCATCCAACTGGTATCTACGACTTCACAACTGGTAATTACCACCTTCACACTTGATTATGAATGCCGCATTAGGCCTCTTCCTTTACATCTTAGGGTGTGACATCAGTAATACAAATAGCCTGCATTTTTTATATAACGGTCAGTGAATATTATAACAGGTATATAATTAGAAAAGCTTGATACCATTATGGTCTCTCCTCCTCAGCGTTATCACGGTTGTCCTCACTGAATGTGATGGGGACATTTTCTACAATACTAGGCCTGTAGGTAGTCTAGCTTATGTTCAAAATAAAATATATTTTGCCTGATAAATGGCAAAAAAAATTACTCATAAACAGGTCTTATATCGACCTCTTGCAGTAAATATAAACTATTTACCACAATACAATTTCATTCATATGTCCCTTCAGTAGTGAATTGAAGAATGGTCAGATGACGCGAATGCTACGCTACAGGACTGTTTTGCTAGTGTTACCCTTTCTATGAGCTTATAATATAAACTACAACACGAAAGGTACTGTTTACTTTACTTTTAATCATGTCAGCACATGTAACAGCAGTTTACAGCACTTTTTGTTCATTTTTCTTCCTCTCCCCAATTCACTTAAACTATATTTCTTTATTTCCCATGGGCTTAACCCGAGTACCCCCTAGTGGCTGGAATACAACTATATTAAGCCCGTTACACTAGCACAGACTGGAATATGTTCCGGAATTCATCAAATGGCATTGAGGAGTATACCATCTCAGTCATCGGCTTCATCAATAAGTGCATCGATGACGTCGTCCCCACAGTGACCATACGTACATATCCCAACCCAAAGCCATGTATTACAGGCAACATCCACTTCGAGCTAAAGGCTAGAGCTGGCATGTTCAAGGACCGGTACAGTAATCTGGACGCTTATAAGAAATCCCGTTATGCCCTCAGACGAACCATCAAACTGTCACGTTCCTGACCTGTTTTCCTTGTTTTTGTATGTGTTTAGTTGGTCAGGGCGTGAGTTGGGGTGGGCATTCTATGTTATGTGTTTCTATGTTGGGTTAAATGTGTTGCCTGATGTGGTTCTCAATTAGAGGCAGGTGTTTGATGTTTCCTCTGATTGAGAACCATATTAAGGTAGGCTGTTCTCACTGTTTGTTTGTGGGTGATTGTTCCTGTGTCTGTGGCACCACACGGGACTGTTTGGTGTTCGTTCGGTTGGTTAGTCTGTTCCTGTTCTTCGTGTCATATTGTAAGTTCTCAAGTTCAGGTCTGTCTACGTTGTTTTGTAATTTTTCAAAGTGTTTTTTTGTGTTCGTCTTGTCTTTAAATAAATTCTTTCATGTATTCATCTACCGCTGCGTTTTGGTCCGATCCCTACTCCTTCTCCTCATCCGAGGAGGAGGAATTAGACAGCCGTTACACAAACAAGCAAAGCGTCAATACAGGATTAAGATAGAATCCTACTACACCGGCTCTGATGCTCGTCGTATGTGGCAGGGCTTAAACTATTACGGACTACAAAGGGAAACCCAGACGTGAGCTGCCCAGTGACACGAGTCTACCAGATGAGCTAAATGCCTTTCATGCTCGCTTTGAGGTAAGCAACACTGAAGCATGCACGAGAGCAACAGCTGTTCTGAATGACTGTGTGATAACGCTCTCAAGAGCCGATGTGAGCAAGACTTTTAAACAGGTCAACATTCACAAAGCCGCTGGGCTAGACGGATTACCAGGACGTGTACTCAAAGCATGCGCAAACCAACTGGCAAGTGTCTTCACTGACATTTTCAACCTCTCCGTGACCGACTTTGTAATATCTACATGTTTGAAGCAGACAACCATAGTCACTATGCCCAAGGAAGCGAATGTAACCTGCCTAAATGATTACCGCCCCGAAGCACTCACGTCGGTAGCCATGAAGTGTTTTGAAAGGCTGGTCATGGCTCACATCAACAGCATCTTCCCGGATACCCTAGACCCACTCCAATTCGCATACCGCCCCAACAGATCCATAGATGATGCAATCTCAATTGCACTCCACACTGCCCTTTCCCACCTGGACAAAAGGAACACCTATGTGAGAACGGTGTTCATTGAATACAGCTCAGCGTTCAACACCATAGTGCCCAAGAAGCTCATCACTAAGCTGAGGACCCTGGGACTAAACACCTCCCTCTGCAACTGGATCCTGGACTTCCTGACGGGCCGCCCCCAGGTGGTAAGGGTAGGCAACAACACATCTACCACGCTGATCCTTAACACTGGGGCCCCTCAGGGGTGTGTACTTAGTCCCCTCCTGTACTCCCTGTTCACCCATGACTGCATGACCAAACACAACTCCAACACCAAGTTTGCTGACGACACAAGTGGTAGGCCTGATCACCAACAATGATGAGAGCCTATAAGGAGGAGGTCAGAGACCTGGCAGTGTGGTGCCAGGACAACAACCTCTCCCTCAATGTGAGCAAGACAACAATTAATCAAATGGCCACCGGACTATTTACATTGACCCCCCCCCCCCCCATTTATTTTGTACACTGCTGCTACTCGCTGTTTGTTATCAATGCATAGTATGCATAGTCGCTTCAACCCTACCTACATGTACAAATTACCTCAACTAACCTGTACCCCCGCACACTGACTCGTTTACCGGTACCCCCTGTATATAGCCTCGTTATTGTGTTACTTTTTATAATTTTTTCTTTTTTACTTTAGTTCATTTGGTAAATATTTTCTTAACTCTTCTTGAACTGCACTGTTGGTTAAGGGCTTGTAAGTAAGCATTTCACGTTATGGTCTACACTTGTTGTATTTGGCACATGTGACAAATAAAGTTTGATTTGATTTGAAGAAGGCAGACAGTTCCTCCTAGTGGCAACTGAGTGCGTTTCTAGCCTGGCAACTGCTGGGCACAGAGCTGGAGTGTGGTAGTCTTGTTAACACCAGCCTCACAGCTCGTTGTGTAGTGACTTTAGTTCAAATATACACTAAGCAGACAGCCTGGCCGACCACGAGCATATTTGCGGACTAGTTTCAAAATGAAGACTGGTCTCACTTTGAAGCAACATATCACTTTTAGCTAATGTCAAGCAAAAAAGATCAACCAAGATAGCAGACTATAAGTATGTTCAAAGTGTCTTGAAAATGAAAGTTGATCCAGGTAGCAAATTAGTTGGCATGTCAAGCTTTTTAATTCATGAGACAGGAAATGTCAATGTTATGTTAATTTAGCATTTTATTGTAGAAAAACATTAAATATACTTTTTGTCACAACTACATTTCAATGCTTTATTGGACCTGACAATACAAATAATCTACAAGCATAATACATCACTGATTTACATCATTCAATCTCACATATGCTGAGAATTTATACAATATAACATTAGATAATTTCAATTTCCCAATTCCACTGAATACCCCTGGGTAGCTGAGTACATGGCTGCCTTTCGAGAATGCATAAAATGTGCTCTTTGTGAAACATAATTTGCCTGTCTAGGCCGCCAATGTTAGTCTTGGCAGTGTCTGTTCAGCAGAGGTGTGGACTCCAGTCACATGACTTGGATTCAAGTCCAATTCTAGTCCAATTCATTATTACATAATCAAAATGTGTTGTAGACAAAATAATTAAAAGGGCTGTCTGTTAGCCTCAATAAATAGACAAAGATAGTTGAACAAGTCATTGCCTGTATAGATTTATTTTTACTTACACGAACTGAGTTGATCCTTGTATTTATTTATTCTGCGCTGTCTCTATGCACAGTCACAGGACTCTATACACACACACACACACACACACACAAATAATGTGAATTCAACCATTCTTCTATTTGTTTAAAATGCAGTGGTAAATATGTTTTACAGTGGTACATATTAAAATAAAAGCTTCCAAATGAAACAAACACCCCCACCTCTCTGTCATGGTTTAAGCTGTTTATGTGATGGCACCCTATCAGTAGCACTACGTTTCGGCCTCAGCTGAGCTACTTTAAACATTGTATTTCTTTTGTACTTCCTCATTTTTGCCATTTGTTTGCCATCCTTCCTTGATTTTAAAAAAGCTTTAATTTCAATGCATGACATTAAATGATCCATTGATTTATCGTTTGATTTTGTCAGTCAGCTGTTTAGACCGCTCATTGCTTTGTTTTTCAGGTGCTCTTATGTGCTGGTGTTCTCCGTGCCGTCCATGGCCAGAAGTACTAGACCATTTATTTACCTTTATTTTCTATCAATATTTGTTTTATTTCCTGGATCAGCTGATGACGGTCGACAACATCACTAGACAACTAGTCTACATCTAGACACCAATGGGCATCCAATCCATCCAACAAGTACGTTAATGACAGTAGGCCTATAGTTGACTCTTTTAGTTAGAAGCATTCTATTTTGCAATGACATAGGCTCTTTATTTTGGATTTGTGCCCATGAGAACTGTTTTCACAGCAAAACATAATGAAATGTTACTTAGGCATAGTTAGATTTACAGTGAATTTTCCAAGATCCATGATTCATACAGGGTTTAAGTTCAAAGTTCTTATTAAATTGTTAAATGCTTAATAATGACAAATAAGACTGTCATAAATGCCATTCATGTAAGGAAAGAAAGGTAGTGTTTTATGTCACACGATCTGTGAAGACTCCAAGCATTAACTCGTGAATTATGGACAACTCATTCAACTCATGTAGGCTATTATATTGAATGTAGGCTACCTATTCTGCATGTGTTCATGTGTGTAAAATTGTGTAAGAAAATCGGCTGAGACGATAGATAGGCTACTGGCAGTGGTGTAGACCTAGTGGAGGGTAAACGCAAGTAAATGCCATTTACCCACCTTTTTCTGAAAATGCATTGAAAGTATATGGAGTGTTAACCACCTGTTTGTTTAGCACTACATCCTAGTCCATGTACTGTCCTCTCTTAGCCCCTGCCCTGTCATCTCTTAGCCCCTGTACTCTCCTCTCTTAGCTTCTGTTCTCTCCTAGACCCTCTCCTAGCCACTGTCCTGTCCCTGTCCTCTCCTAGCCACTGTCCTTATCCTAGACCATCTCCTAGTCCCTGTTCTCTCCTAGCCACTCTCCTAGTCCCAGTCCTCTCCTAGCCACTGTCCTCTCTTCTCTTAGCTCCTTTTCTCTCCTAGCCCCGGTCCACCCCTAGACCCTCTCTTAGCCCCTGTCCTCTCTTAGCCCCTGTCATCTCTTAGTCCCTATCCTAGCCCCTGTCCTCTCCTAGTCCCTGTTCTAGCCCCTTTCCTCTCCTAGTCCCCGTTTTTCCTGCAACAGTTTCAGACCCATTTCAGGTGTCCCTACTTTTCAGGCTCCAAAAAGGTCAATCAATGGCAATAACGAAATATCATTGGGTACATTTCTTGGTGTTTTGTAACAGATGTCTATTTCCATTCATCAAATGGTGCTAGTATATATGCAGTTTGGATGCTGGAATTCTTTTGGAGTCGATGAACATGCACAGGTAGCCTGCTTTTTGAAGTGACTTGTTTGACATTCATATGAAAATATCATGACTGGTTGTGTTCATGCCACATTAAAAGGTCATTAATAATTTCACAATCTCTTAGAAAAAAATATAAACTATTCGAACCAAGACTTAAAAATAACTGATATTGGCACAAGATGGAGGGAATGTTGTAACATAACTAATGAGATTACAGTTAACGAAAATGTACGCTTAACCTTTTGTCAATAGGGGGTGCCATTTCGACTTTGTAAAAATTCGTTCCCAAATTAAACTGCCTCTTACTCAATTCTTGCTCGTACAATATGCATATTATTATTACTATTGGATAGAAAACACTCTCTAGTTTCTAAAACCGTTTGAATTATTTATCTGAGTGAAACAGAACTCATTCTGCAGCACATTTCCTGTCAGGAAGTGAGATTTCTGAAATCGAGGTCCCTGTTCTAGGGTCAGTTTATAAGTCCCCATGTAAGCTATGGGGCTACATGCACTGCATACGCCTTCCTCTAGATGTCAGTAAGCGGTGAGAATTTGAATGGAGTGGATTGCACCATCTGGGGCACTATAAAAGCTCATGGAACGGAAGTACCGTTCTTTTCAACGGGGCGCCTGGCCCAAGAGGGACATCACAATGGCGTCCTGAAAAGCTTTCGTTTTAGCAGTTCTATATCTCCGGTCATGTTTTTATTCGTTATAGGTGTTAAAGACATAAGGTAGTTAATTTAAACTGACTTATAGCAGTTTATATCAGTTTATTGCGATTTTCTGGGATTTCTTTGTGACGCGCTATCACGAGTTGGACACCTCTCCAGTGGATGGCTAGCGTTAGCTGCTATTTCTACAGGAGAAGAGGACATCTTTCAACCAAAAGACGATTGTTCTGGAGAAAGGACACCTTGCCCAAGATTCTGATGGAAGCTCAGCAAATAGTAAGCAGTCTTTATGCTGTTAATTCGTATTTATGTTGACAAATGTCAAATAATAATTCCGCCATGAATTTCGGTGCGGTCTCGCTTTAGCGCACGCTGTATTGCGCAGTAACGTTAATTTTAAAAATCTAACACAGCGGTTGCATTAAGAACTAATGTATCTTTCATTTGCTGTCCAACCTGTATTTTTTTAGTCAAGTTTATGATTACTTATCGATTAGAATAGGTGCCTCCAAGATGGCGCCGGACAGATTGCTTGAAGTTTTGGCCACTAATCACATTGTATAACCACGATTTGTGCTGCTAAATATGCACATTTTCGAACAAACCCTATATGCATTGTGTAATATGATGTTACAGGACTGTCATCTGATGAAGAATATCAAGGTTAGTCAAAAATTATATCTTTTGCCTGTTTGTTACGATCGCTAACCTTTGCTGCTGGTAAATGGTGTTGTGTTTCTGGCTATTGTGGTAAGCTAATATAATGCTATATTGTGTTTTCGCTGTAAAACACTTAGAAAATCTGAAATATTGTCTGGATTCACAAGATCTGTGTCTTTCATTTGCTGTACGCTGTGTATTTTTAAGAAATGTTTTATGATGAGTAATTAGGTAATACACGATGGTCTCTGTCGTTATTCTAGTTGCTTTGGTGAGAGTTGTGATGGTGGCTGCAATGGTAAACTATGATTTATACCTGAAATATGCACATTTTTCTAACAAAACATATGCTATACAATTAATATGTTATCAGACTGTCATCTGATGAAGTTGTTTCTTGGTTAGTGGCTATTTATTTCTTTATTTGGTTGAATTTATGATAGCTACTGATGCAGTAAAAAAATGGTGGAGTAAAAAAAGTGGTGTCTTTTGCTAACGTGGTTAGCTAATAGATTTACATATTGTGTCTTCCCTGTAAAACATTTTAAAAATCAGAAATGATGGCTGGATTCACAAGATGTGTATCTTTCATCTGGTGTCTTGGACTTGTGATTTAATGATATTTAGATGCTAGTATTTACTTGTGACGCTATGCTAGGCTATGCTAGTCAGCTTTTTTACTGATGGGGGTGCTCCCGGATCCGGGTTTGGGAGGAACTAGAAGTTAATCCAGTATAAATGAATGTATAGAATGTATTATATAAGAAACAAAATTCACAAATTCTACAGCACATTGGCAGAGTCATGTCTGAAGTGTTAAACTAATAATGACTCAATAATCCATTCCTTCACTCTAAAAATAAAAGGTTCCTGCGTATCCTTTAGGGGTTCTTCAAATTGAAACTGTGGGGGAACCCTTATAAGTTCTTCGAAGAACCCTTTTAATGGATCCTCAAATAACCTTTTGAAGAACATTTTGGGGTTCATTTTTGAACTACCCCCCCCTCCCCTGTTTATTTTTATTAATAATAATATGCATAATAATAACAATAACACAATATTGTATTTCTCAGTGTTTATTATGATTTTAGTGGCAAAGCAGAATAAAAAAATCTAAATATGAGGTAAACTCCCAGCAGAACCTCAAGTCCAATGGTTATATCCTATGACATTTTGATGGTAACGTGTTGATGTTCTCCTTATCCATAGCCAGAATGATTTTGCAGTGCATGGTGATCGAACAGGTTTCCTGTTATAGTCATCAGAGGTGTAGGAAGGGTGAAGTCTGTGAATCCAAAAAAAGTAATTATACAGATGAACCTTTCTGGCGCAGGCGTTCCGCTAGCGACCCACCTCGACAACATCCGGTGAAATTGCAGAGCGCGAAATTCAAATTACAGAAATAGAAATATTTAACATTCATGAAAATACAAGGTCATACATCCAAATAAAGCTTCACTTCTTGTTAATCCAGCCAATGTGTCAAATTTCAAAAAGGCTTTACGGCAAAAGCACACCATTTTAACGTTCTTCGTCGGGCGAAAGAGAGGAGGACCAAGATGCAGCGTGGTGAGTATTCATAATGCCTTTTAATGAAAACGAATACTCGAACAAAACAACAAAACTAACGATAAACGAGAATGACACGAAACTAAACAGTCCTGTCTGGTGAATTACACAAAGACAGAAAATAAACACCCACGAAACACAGGTGGAAAAAGGCTACCTAAGTATGATTCTCAGAGACAACTAACGACACCTGCCTCTGATTGAGAATCATACCAGGCCAAACGCAAAAACCAACATAGAAAAACGAACATAGATAACCCACCCAACTCACGCCCTGACCATACTAAAACAAAGAAATAACAAAAGAACTAAGGTCAGAACGTGACAACCATGCAATTATCTGAGGACAGTGCCCCGCATGAAAACATTTTTCAAACCAGGCAGGTGCACCGAGAAAGTCAGAAATAGCGATATAATAAATGCATTACCTTTGAATATCTTCTTCTGTTGGCACTCCAAAAGGTCCCAGCTACATCACAAATGGTCGTTTTGTTCGATAAAGTCCTTCTTTATATCCCCAAAAACTCAGTTTAGCTGGCGCGCTTAATTCAATAATCCACCGGTTTCCCTCTTTCAAAATGCATACAAAATGAATCCCAAACGTTACCAAAACTTCTCCAAACAATGTTTATAATCAAACCTCAGGTACGCTAATACGTAAATAAACAATAACATTTAAGACGGAGAATCGTTATTGTCTTTACCGGAGATAAACAACAAAGAACGCGCTCTATTCCATGCTCATGAAAACACTACAGCCAAAATGGGAGCCACTTAGAAGAAAAAAAAACTATTTCTAAAGACTGTTAACATCTAGTGGAAGCCCTAGGAACAGAAATATGGGAGGATTTCGCCTCATAATAAACATGACAGCCATTGGAAACAATGGTAGGCTGAAATTATAATTTTTGGGGATGGTTTGTCCTTGGGGTTTCGCCTGCCATATCAGTTCTGTTATACTCACAGACATTATCTTAACAGTTTTAGAAACTTTAGAGTGTTTTCTATCCAAATCCACCAAGTATATGCATATCCTAGCTTCTGGGCCTGAGTAACAGACAGTTTACTTTTGGCACGCCGTTCATCCGGACGTCAAAATACTGCCCCCTAGCCCAAAACATGCACACAACAGTATTCATACTGTACCTTCGTTTTTGTGGTGAATGTGAATGAATTTTTGATAATAGTTATCATACACATACTGTTAAAAGTGCCAGCTTCAGTCAGCTGATTCTAGCCCTCCTTTCTGGTTAGTTCTATTCGGGCAGCTTAGACCCACACTTTTGTTAGTGTCTTATTGGTCAAGGTCACACCTAATACTTACCACCACATCTCCTTCAGCCTATCAGTGGCCTTGATTCCCGGGATTTCTTTTTCAGTTAGTCTATGACGCTAGAAACGTGCTTTCCCCATCCTGATGAGCACTTCCACAGTTTTCCCCTCCTGCTGAACTTTTCCTCCTGTGGACTAAATCCCTGTATGTCTGATGTTTAATTGTGCATGCCTCTAAATGACCACATAGTTCATGTCAGTTCTCACAGGACATGATTCTCAGTTATCTGAAACATGAGTAGTCAGAAGTGTGTGATGTGTGAATGTGGCCATCTTCTTCCATTAAATTCCCCTTAACCTGGACATCCGCCTCATCCTTGTTCTGACCTGACATTCTGTAGTGGTTGCTACCGGCCTTAAGACAGTGCCTAAAATTTCGTATTACATTCATGGTCCTTCGATTCTCTACAACCCCACTTTTATTTTTCACGGCCCTTCGAGCCGGATCCAGTAACTGCTACAGCCCAAGGATGCCAGTTAACAGAGACTTTCCTCCATTAGATGTGGTCCGTCCACGCCGACCAGCTCACCTGCCACAATATCTTGTCAATTACTTCGATGGCTACGAGTCAAGGCACAGACTACCACACACATCCAAATACCACTCCTACGAGGGAGAGCAGCTAGAGCATGTTTGTGAGCACATGAGACAGAATATACTGCAGTTAAAGTGGACTTCTTCCCCTTCAACAACTCATCACCGGTCCAAATCACCACCCAGGCTGACCAGCAGAATAGAGGACAAAGCCTCAACCTTTTCATTAGTTGCTAATTCACCGGGTTCCCACCTCAGGCTAACCTCGACCAGAGATTGTCAGGATCAGTGTCAAAACCTCGACCAGAGATCACCGTGATCAGCGTCGACCTGAGCGTGAACCACCAGTGACAACCAGAGAGAGGTCTCATTGCGTTTACACAGCCAGTGTGATGAGCTCATTGAAGCAGTCCAGAAGATGGAAGGTTCCTACAGTCCGCTCGACCACCATCACAGTACTTACCTGATGGACACTGGCAGTTGTCACCTGACCGTCTCAGCCAGTCCTTCAACAGTTCTCTCCTCTTACAACTGAAAGACGTCTTAGAGGGGGAGAAAAGGGACCTGTGCCACCAGGCTGCCCAAGAAGTTGATGACATATTCTCAGAGATTCTTCAGGGCCAGAGGAGCTACCAGAGCTCACCCTGGCGGAGCACCCTACCACTGTGCTTCAGCCGACCCCAGCCGTGCAGATCCAGCCTGTTCCAACAATGGCGCGTAAGTTAATACGCCGGCTCCTGCCATGGAGCTTCATCTCGCCACTGCCACAGCTGTGCTTCAACTAGCTCCTGTCGCAGAGTATCAACTGGTTCCCACAGTTGTGCCATCGCCATCTCCAGTGACCGAGACGGCAATGGCAGAACCCAAGAACCGGCGATTGTTCTGGACCCAAGATGAATCCTTACCTCCCTGCCTGTTCGCGAGCAGGAAGACCTACGGCCTTCTCCAGCAATGAAGGAGATACCCGAGTTCACCATGAGGGAGAACCCGACTCCAGCTGACACCTCTGCATGTCAGTTGGTCCATAATGCGAGATCCCTGTATGTACCTGCTAAAGGCACCAAGTCCAGCCTTGCCACTCAGACCTCTCTGGTCCCTGTCTGGTGGGATCTGCCTAGTCCTACCTTCGACGTCCAGCCTACTGCTGTCCAAAGATGTATCCCTGCTCCACCCTGGGAGCCCCCTCCAGTCTCTGCTGCAGGGGCTCGGTGTGTGTTGTCGTGGACAATCGGTTCAAATATAACGCTGACAAGAACTTGTGAAATCAATTAGGCTTTTAATACAAAGTATATCAAAAGCCGGAATGGCCCGCGGAACACACACCCCACTTCCCAGCCCCAGCTCCAGCATTTATACACATACAACATATAGGTCCAACCCATATGCAAATAAGCATACTTCCCCTAATTCTTCCTGTCACCATTATCTTTTTAGTTCAGTGCCTCAGTATGTTCTCTGGTATGTGTATCTCTTAATGGAATCAGCAGACTATATGTCTAGTGTGTCCAGGTGCCCTAAGCGCATATTTCTCTGGTATGTGTATCTCTAGTGGAATCAGCAGACTATGTGTCTCTTCTCTTCATGTGATCTGTTTTTTAATGTTCAGCTGTCCTATGCCTTTATATGTTATCCATGTGTCTCATTTTACTCCTACAAATCCCTCCTCTGGGGCTAATAAGCCACATACATTATGCAAATATGACTTTGAAATGGTAAATGAGAATACCTATGATGGATAATAAAATAAACAAACAAAGTAAAACATATAAACCAACTGGACCAAACATCTCCAATTTGTTAATGTGAAATAGGAGTAAAAGATCCAATCAGAAACATTAAAGAAAACCTAACTAGACCAAACATTTCAACATTATCCTCCCTTGCAGACACCTACCAACCTTTGTTAAATGATTAAAGACATGGTCCATAGACACTTGTAACCGGAATACCCTCTGTTACCTAACATGTTTTTGTAAAATGATCCTATTTTTAGAAGGCAAAACTAACTTTAATTAAAAGAAAATATATATCGATGAACATATATATCTAAAAATTCAAAGAAACATACAAAGAACACAAAGCATTAGGCCAAATAAAAATGCTAAAACCCCATTATCTAAGAGCACAGTCCTCATCCTTACAAATAAGACAATCTCCTCTTTGACACTTGGCACAGAAAAAAGGTTCCGGGTGATGGTTATGACCATCCTCATGAATTTTTGTACACCACTTGCAATTGTGACGCAAATGACACTTTTTGTGGACATGTTTAAGTAAACATTCATCTGAACTGGGTAATTGAACATATACATGGAAACCATCCTTACGAAAATCGTGACACGCATGACCACCCCCCCCCACCCCCAATCACTTCATAGAGACAGTTAGGGTTACCAAAGGGGCAGTCAAGAGGTCCTCCAACTGCATTGCAAGGCTTTCCATACTTATTGGTATAATTGATCCTGTACCGGGAAGCCCAGGCAATCACCACAGGAGGGTCATCTCTCCTTACAGACATCTGTTTAACTGTTGTCTGAACCACAATTGACTTTACCAGGGGTATAACACAACAAAATGCAATACCCAGAGCCAATAACCCTCCTCCCAACATGATGGCCATCCTAGCAAACATGGCTCCCCACTTTCCTAACGCTAGGTCCAACCAATCGCATACATGAGTCTAAACCAGCATTAGCCTTTACTTCTGCTCGTAATCCTTTGAGTTTGGCCATAGCAATATTGGGAATAAAGGTGCAACAGTCATCCCCGAACATGACACAAACTCCACCCTTCTCCGCTAAGAGCCAATTGAGAGCCTGTCTATTTTGCCAAGTCATTTTACTGGTAGCCTGTACCTGTTCCCCCAACGCCGTTAGAGCCGAGTCAGTATAGTTAATGAATCTCTGTTGGTTGTAGTATATATAATTAATCCACTCTAAGTTCTTATTTGGTGTTATCCACAAGAATATAGATTCAAATCCTGATTTAACCTCATCTCTGGCCTTGAAATCCCGAGGTACACCTCTAAGCAGTCCAATTGCATTAAGATATACCTCAGGATCCTTCTCATAAGCCCTTTTAACTCTAGGTTTAACATAGTCATCATGGGGTGATTTAATAATAGTAACCTATTTAATTGCTCTAACTAAGGCACAAAGACCAATCCATCCATCAGACAATACATTCAACAGTTTGTTCTTTCCACACATCCAGAAACTATCAGCAATACCTCTGTCTTGATTTTTCAACATAGTAAGAGATGGCGCAACCTGAGTTATGTGACCACACAACCCTTTTCTATTCATAATCAACCCTTTATCATTACTTTTACGAACTCCCACATTCTCTAACACCCAAATAGTATCACATTCTACAGTGGTGTTTCCTACATCCATTCCTTCGGTGTGGTGTCTGTAAAAACATTCATATTTTCCTTTAACCACTGTACCTCTGTCTAATTGAGGTACAGTTAATTCAGTTCTAATGTTATAGGCAGCACAATCATTGTCTCCCAGCATGGTCTCATTCAACATAGTTTTACCCCTAGTGCTTACCCAGAGCAATCCTACATTTTATGTCACACAAGGAAATAGAATACTTTCTATTGGTAAAAAGGTCATTTTTCCAACTTACACAGTTTTTAAATGATGCTGGTTCAGAGACTATTAAAAGATCAGACAAAGGTGATTTTCTACACAAAATACAATTGTCCATTCTGTGTTTGTTTGCCATATACTTAGCCCATTCGTATCACTCCTTCTTCACTACTTCTTCTCGTGTGGTGTCCTTGAGTGGTTCTGATTCTGATATATATCTAATTCTGTCGCTTTTTCAATGTTCTTATCTTGAGGTAGATCATTAGAGTTTATCAGAAAGTTCCAAATGTCAGTAAAAAACTCTCCTGACTCTGATGTCTCAGGTTGCTTTGTGGGTACGGTGGTCTGCTTGGTAAGGGAGGTCGATGTCATCTTAGTGGTAGCTACTGTGGTCGTCACAGCAGCCGCCACCCTTGTTGTTGTCACAGGTTCTTCCTGTTCAGGTGCAGGGGTAGGATCAATCTTAATGACCGTGGTGCTACTCCCTTCGGTCACTGTTGTTCTTGTTATTTCAACTATTAATTCTTCACCTTCAACTGGTTCAATCTGATTCATGATGAGCACCCTCTCGTCTTTTTTTTGGATTAATGTCAGGTCACATCCTTTCGGATCCCAAACGACTTGTCCCTTTGTTTGGTGATGTGTCCATCCACAGAGTGCCATCTCCGGTAAGGGTTTGATCCTTATGATTGAGATAGACTTCAGTTCTCCTGCTTCTGTTATAAGTTGAGGTGGAACAGAGATTCTAACCTTGTCAGTCTTTTTGGATTGTTCGGCTGATTCCTTTCTTCTCTTCCTGCTTCCACCATACATCTTGATTGTGCGTGAGTCTGTTGTTTCTGTACTAGTGTTCACTTTTACTTCTGTTTATGTCAATGTCATTATTCTTTTGTTGTTCTAACTTCAATTGTCTGTAAAGGAGACCATTCAAGAGTTAAAGTCAATTGTGGGGAAATCCCCATTTTCTTCAGCTTGCGGGACTTTTCCTCCTCTTTCTTCACCTGAGGCTCCCTCCTCAGGCAGGACTTAGCTTCCATCTGGAAGGGTTTCAATTTTTAGGGAAGAGATGTTCTCATTCTGTTCCTTGTGAGGCCTCTCCTCCTCTTCTGGGTGCATTAGTCGGTGCACCTGTCACATTTTGGCTTTTACTTGATTTGCTGTTTTCTTGGCTTCTCCCTGGTGAATTAGCATCCTCTGTGTCTTCATCTCTATATGGTTGTGTCCTTTTCTCTGTTGGGACTCAGGTGCAGTGGTTCAGATGGTACCACGTCTGGCTTCCTTTCACTTGGACGGCCGTTCTTGTTGCTTTGGCCACCTCATAGGGTCCTTCTCTCCTCGGTTGATCCCACTTCCTTCGGAACACTCAAACATAGAATAGATCTCCTGGTGTCACTGGGAGGTCCTTCTGGTCCCCTTGGATCATCAGACGCGGAACCTCTCGTCCTGGTTCAGGTTTCTGCCTTCTTTCTGTGAGGCATTCATACTTAGAGACTTATGGCCTCTGTTCTATGATTGCACCATACATCCTCTTACTTCCATCACTCATCACACAACAAACTGACATTCCAGCTGAAGCTGGCGAACCCCTCTCCTTCTGGTTTCCTAAACATAAGACTTGGAAAACAACAGACAAAGCATAACAGTATTGACAATGTTATGTGTTATGCATAAATATATTCATGAAAACTGAAATCTGAGACCATGACAATTCCCACTCTCTCTTCACCTGACTCTATGCCTCCAGGATACTTTTCTGCTGGACTCCACAAAAATAAAAGCCCTAAAAAGCTTCCTCATGCTTCCACCCAGTCTTCCCCTTTTGGCCCCAGGTTCTGAGAGGTGTTCCCAAATCATGTCATTTTTTACTTAGTTTCCCATCTACTCCATTTCAACTGATAATCATGTGCATAACCTTAATCAACATTATCTCTTCTTGACGTAATTCAACACTGTATATGCTTTCACATCAATTCCTTTAACATGTTTGTTTAGAGTATAATATCCTATCATCTATTCTTTTTCACATGATGCATTAAAAAAATGAAACAAGTAGCCCCCAAACTCAACCCAGTATGTCTATAGTGGAATCTAGTCTCTCTCTCTCTCTCTCTGATTCCACGTCCTCTGTCATGGTGTTTTCAAGCTCACCCCTTATTCAGCTGGACCTCACTTCTCGTGAGACTTATGTACCCACCAAAGAGAGACATAAAGATCTTTACCACTGCAGTGTTGTAAGAAGTATACCACCAGCCTGGTGTATCTTGATGTACACTCAGTCTCCAGAATGCAGCTCAAGCCCTTCCATTTCTGGCTGTTTTTTTTTTTCCTGAAGACATACACACTAACACATGGGTTATTTCCTGACAACAGACTTTCTTCTTATAGCAAGATCACTAAATCTTAATTTTTAATAACAGCCCTATGTAAACATTCTGCCTCAAATACCTGGCCTCCTGCCACAGAAATATTCATAATGATAGTCAAATGATGGTCCCTACAGCAACTGCTGTAAAATAACATATAATCAGTCAAGCGTCTTCCAGTTGGATTAATATCCAATCCTAACAAAACTAAGTCATAAGTTTCTTAAACTTTTGCTCTAGTGTTCAAAATGCCACCATTTATTCTTTTTACCATATCTTTAGGTATGTGAATTGTTCTATTTACTTTAGAATTGTCCCTATATTTTACACAGCCAGCTGTCTTTCCTTTTCTGTGAATTATCTCTATTTTTATACATAGTTTCTAGAAATAACACCCCTTCACTACCATTACCTTCATTTATGAGCCCCCTCATATCCCCTAACCCATAACAGCCATTGTTTGATACATACTTAAAACATTCTTAAGTCAATTTATATATCATTTATATCAGTATCAGTCCCTCCTCAGGAACATATACACAACCTTATGTTCCTCAAAACAAAAATAAATTGACCAAAAGAGAAAAAGAAATTATAATAACTACTCATTTGCAATAAATTACCACTATTTGTAATGTAATTAAACCTGGGGAAAATGTCCATCCGTGTAATTCTATGCCACTGTTATTGTTGGTCTCTTTCTTCTTCATCATTGGGTATCATCGCACAACAGACTACCTTTTTATTCAATTATATTATAACATTGTTATCATTACAATTCCAATGACATTATAAAACAAAAGAAACAAAAAAACCTTATCTAATATTCTGTAAGTTTTGTCAACCTCCTTGTCTCAGGATTAGTTTCCAGAGCTTTCTTAGGCCTATTAAATTTAAACAGTTCTATATCCAAATAACTAAACAGTTCTTTTTTAAATACATTTTCCAACCCAATATTCAGGATAACAGTCCTTAGTGTTTACTTTAACTCAAAGTTGACCTTATCTATTCAATACACATCATCCCTTTAATAATTAACATTTATACTAAACACTTTTATTACCAGTATTATCTATTTTCCCAATAGCCCTTTTGTCTCAGTTTTTCTCTCATGAGTGGCCTGGTAATAAAAGGTCAGTACCCCAATTTCTCTAAGTCATTATACTCCCAACAAATATAATTTCAGCATGTCTATTTTTAGATACAGTTCACAGGTCATCAGACACAGTTGTCCCTCACTATTCAGTCGGTTAGGGTGGGTTTGAGCTCCACACCCACTTGTGGTGATATTCTCTCCCATGCCTTAAAGCATTCTGACGTCACCTTCCATGATAACTCCCTTATTCTACTGGTGATTTCTCAGACAAATTACAGATGATGTATTTATCAACATAACCCTCACAGAGACCCACACTCCAATAAACCCTTTGGAGTAACTTTCATCACTTTTCATATGCAGAATGAACAAAGCACATTTGTGTATTTACCCAAAGACCATAACCCCAGGGAACTGATATTTTTTTCAAAGTAATTATACACTTTGAATTGAGTCTGGTGTTTATTAATTATTTTATAATTAAATCCCACCTGTTCCAACAATTTCTAGTGAAGGTGATCAGTCTTACACAGGAAATTCTTAGGATTCAGGGCATTTTGACACCATTAAAATGTTTCCACTCCCCTTTCTTTAGAAACAACTTAAATACATTTTTCAAAAAACATTTCCATCCTTTTGCATACCCAATTTGAAACTGAATTGGAAAAAACCCTTCCAATAAATCTACTAATGCACATTCATTCCCAGTACATGGTGTACTTACTAGTGAACCATAGGCCAATAACACAAAGGGACTGGACTCACTTATCCAGAACTCCATTTTTTAGCCTTATCCAGATATTTTTATTTTTAAAGCGGCTGACTTTAATTAACTGCTTTCCACAGTAATGCAGTCTCCAATGACATTTTGACCAGAGAAGATTAAAAACCCTTTTTTTTTTTTTATTATTCTTTCTGGAAAAGAAAGTGTACATATCGTTAATATTCACAATGTTACCTTTTAATCAGCAAACCAATATTATTACTTATACATAGATTTTATTCTATAATCGTCTTTAACAGTTCCAGAGAATTGTGGTATAGAATGTCTAACAATTAAAATTCCATCGGTACTCTACTAGAAGTTAGGTAAAAACATGATCTAATACTTTTTTCATCACATATAAACTGTAATCTCTATGAACCACTCATTGATCAATCAGAGACTATACACCGCCAAGCGAAAATTCCATACCTACTAACCTCAAACCAATTAGTCGTTTGTTATTTTGACAAAGATACAAACTCTTGTAGAGCGACATTTCCTGCTATTGCACTAAGTTCTAGTGTCACCTTACACTAATTTTCCCCATACCCGCTATACCCATATCCAAAACAGGGAGCTATTTTCTTATTTGTTCTTAGATATTGTCAATAGTTCTGATAATCACCCGCACGTCTGCGAGGACGAGTGGAACCACATTTGTCTTTTATCGTAATGTATTTTCTGATGATAGAATGTTACCGGGTAATGGCGTCCCCTATTATCCAGTTTTTTCATATTCAATCCGAATTCGGTAGAACTAATGTGCGCTTCTTTCAGTGACTCCATGGCTTTTAAAAAAATCCCTCATCTCTCTATGCTATGGAAACATTTTGTTTTCATGCCACTTATTTATTTATTTTTCCTAAATACTCCCATGTATTATACACCTTTTATTTACTATTTTTCCGAGGTAGAGCTAATCCCCTTTCCAATTAATAATTCATTTGTCACATCACTTAATTTCTCTTATCAAAGCCTACTCTATATAGTACAGACATTATTTCTGAATACTACAGATGACTTAATGTCTTATTCTAGTACAGTACTTCAAATATCACTGTGTTTTTCCCTTTACAGATATCATTATTTATTCATTTTATTCGTTTGGTTTGTTCTGTTATTACAGTTCTAATCAATTTTTAAGATTACATTTACATTACATTTAAGTCATTTAGCAGACGCTCTTATCCAGAGCGACTTACAAATTGGAAAGTTCATACATATTCATCCTAGTCCCCCCGTGGGAATTGAACCCTGGTCCCCCCGTGGGAATTGAACCCTCAACCCTGGCGTTGCAAGCGCCATGCTCTACCAACTGAGCCACACGGGACCACTGCCCGCTCCGTTAAGATCTCTATCTAACGTCTTACTTTTACCTTTATTTATTTATTTTGTCTATACTTTCTTACCTCTACTCTATATTCTTATTGTTTGATCCTATGGTCAATTTACTAGTGAGGCAAGCCTCAGTATTTTTTACACCCCTCTCTGTCCTTCAGACTATTTTTAGACCGTAGTTTCTGTGACCACAGAGTGACTAGCGCCTGTTTTTTCCCCTTACTCCGTGTATATTGTTTATGAATTCTTAATGTGTCCTGGATTTTACCTATTTATCACTCTTTATCTTAGCTAACCTAGATTCGTTTTAACGTTATCACCTTCAACTCTACTCTGTCACAGGAGGGCTGCGCGCTCCCTCTTCTGGACGTTCTGCCTACACACACACAACCTGTCCTTTCTTTCTAATGTTCTATTTTTACACAGATCTACTCATTTCTTACAACATTTTCATTCATCCTTTTTATTTTTCATCCGTTCATTCAATCCCTTTGTTTTTACCTCAAAAGAACTTTCTTTATTGACTTAATTCACTTCCTCCTACATAAGCCTTAGACTGCTAGGATTTCTACAATATGACGAGACTACTGTCTAATCGGATCAGCCTGTCTTCATATCATATTCACCCACCCCGTACTGATCTCTATTTTATATTAGAGCAATATCGTGGCGTGACCTACTGAATTACAAACCCCCGTTTAGCTAGACGGAGCGTTTCTTATTCGTAGGATTTCGCTTGCAGTTGAACGCCGCACAATCGGGCTAACGTTCTTCCTGCCTTCTAAATATTCATCCGTTCAGTCCCCCGTTCTGGGGCGGTAGCCATGAAATATTTATTTACTAAATATTCACCCACAGATTCTTCTGCCGTGAATATCCCACCCAAGCAGACCTCTTTAAAAATGTTCCTTTTTTAAAGAGCGGTATCGTGGCTTCCTAACTACTTATTTATGCAGTTCTCTATTATTTTTAGAGCCGTTATTCATAAGTAACCTGTCCATGCATTCCTTCTACTAATTTTATTGAAGAGGTATCACAGGATTTTCTACCTACATTATCTGTTTTGACCGTATGGGCTGTCCCACATTATAGCCAGCCATCTCAGCCAGATAGCGCAAACAACCGCATTATTTAAGCTACACATTCGAACGATCCGATCAGAACGAGCACCTGCCCGCTCCGTTAAACACCCAACACAAGCAAAGTTTACAGCGCCTATTCACTCAGTCTCTATACATGCGCATACATTTATATTTAATACAATTCCCCAAATTACACATACATGCAAATTCATTGAATTCAAAAGTTCTTTAGTATTTACTGGTTTCTTTTTAGGAAATTTGAAAGAGAGACTTACATGGCGCCCCTCTCGCTGAGACAGGATCTCTGAAGCAATCCATACAAACATTTCAACTATGTAAGAACAAGCTTACCTTTTTTATAGTTGTGGCCAAATTGTTTGCAAGATTGTCCAAAGAAACTATCTCCAGCCCTGAACGCCATTCCGCAGTCCCTGTCCCTCCTGGCTAAGCTCGCCAAATTATGTCGTGGACAATCGGTTCAAATATAACGCTGACAAGAACTTGTGAAATCAATTAGGCTTTTAATACAAAGTATATCAAAAGCCGGAATGGCCCGCGGAACACACACCCCACTTCCCAGCCCCAGCTCCAGCATTTATACACATACAACATATAGGTCCAACCCATATGCAAATAAGCATACTTCCCCTAATTCTTCCTGTCACCATTATCTTTTTAGTTCAGTGCCTCAGTATGTTCTCTGGTATGTGTATCTCTTAATGGAATCAGCAGACTATATGTCTAGTGTGTCCAGGTGCCCTAAGCGCATATTTCTCTGGTATGTGTATCTCTTAATGGAATCAGCAGACTATATGTCTAGTGTGTCCAGGTGCCCTAAGCACATATTTCTCTGGTATCAAGTCCTGAGAGCTTCGTCGAGACCTGCAGCCAAACCTCCCCCGTCTGCCATGCTGAGACCATCATCAAGCTCTGCTGCTGCGGCTTCACCTCCTGATCCAGGGCCCTCACCTGGTCCCTCTGCCTGGGTCCAATCCTCCACCAAATTTCACAGTGGGTGCGAGACACTGTGGCTTGTAGGCCTCTCCAATTTGGTGTGTGCAATTTGTGCAATTTGGTGAAGGATTCGGTGATGATCTGGGGTTGCTTCAGCAAGGCTGGAATCGGGCAGATTTGTCTTTGTGAAGGACGCATGAATCAAGCCACGTACAAGGTTGTCCTGGAAGAAAAGTTGCTTCCTTCTGCTCTGACAATGTTCCCCAACTCGGAGGATTGTTTTTTTTCCAGCAGGACAATGCTCCATGCCACACAGCCAGGTCAATCAAGGTGTGGATTGAGGACCACTAGAAGACCCTGTATATTGTATTTTTTTTGTATATATTTTCTTTTAAATTGACAGATAGCACACTCAAACTCAGACATAATTTACAAACAAAGCATTTTGTGTTTAGTGAGTCTGCCAGATCAGATGCAGTAGGGATGACCAGGGATGTTCTCTTGATAAGTGTGTGAATTGGACAATTTTCCTGTCAAAATGTAACAAGTACCTTTGGGTGTCAAAGAAAATGTATCGAGTAAAAAGTACATTATTTTCTTTACGAATGTAGTAATGTAAAAGCTGCCAAAAATATAAATAGTAAAGTAATGTACAGATACCACAAAAAACTACTTAAGTAGTACTTTAAAGTATTTTTACACCACTGCCCAAATCCCTTCACACCAGTACATTAGCATACTTTATGTACTGTTACACATGCACTTATCACATAGTAAACCATACATAAGTTAAGGCCATGCATCCTGAGTTGAAACCTGCATAAGGTGCAGATGTACAGTACATAAACAGATGCATGCCCCATATATTTATGCGGTGGACACTTGATACAGTCACATTATATTGTTGTGGTATGTCACAAAATCATGTTATGATCACACATATCAATGTTCATTTTATATATATCAATATTTTAGTCTTGCTAAGTGGATGGTCTCTACAGAAGGTGTAAACGGTACAGCCAAATGGTTACTTGCATAGTAGCAATATCAGAAATAGATAGTGTCAATGTAACTAATATATACAGTATGTACAAGAACAATATCAGTGATAAACGAGGTAGTTATATGCATACAATCAGGGGTAAAGTGGCTGAGCAGCAGGATAAAAAAAATCATAGCAGCAACATATGGCGTGTTAGGAGAGAGTCATTTGAATAGAGACACTGCAGATAGTGCTGATGACTGTTCCGTTCGAACCACAAGGGAATCTATATTCGGGGAGCCTGTTTCTCCCTGCCCTTGACTTTGGTGCAGGTCACGTGATGTCCATAGCCTCTTCATCACAAAACTCCCTGATCTTCTCAAATATAAGTTTGTCTAGCTGTGTCCAGTCCAGATGGTGCATGAAAAGGCAGACCATCTCAGGAACGAAGGATGTCAGCGTTGCGCAGCAGCTGAAACCTGATCCTGACTGAGTCTGAACGCTCCTTGGCGACAACACCAGGCTCCAGAGCATTGAAGCTGTAAAACAGGAAATAAAAAAAATAAAAAGACATTACAACCTTGCCCAACATCAATTCACCTCCCAAGTTCAGATAAGAATAAGAATAACCTCATACAATGCAATGAAAATGATATTCACCTGGAGTGCTGGTACTGCTTGATCTGTGGCAGTGGCCTGAAGTACGGAGTCAGGTGTTGTTGCAAGCCATAGCTTTCCAACAGCACTGTAACATCCTCTAGTCCAACCAGCTGTGGGATGTTGACCCCTGTCACAGTGCTGTCCTTCACAACACCAGCAATCTCAGACGAAGTGTTCACTCTGGTCTTTCTGAAGCGCTGCTTGATGAGCCCGAAGCACCAGTCGGGGGCAAACCTGGTGTGGCCTGTGATCAGAAAGTGAAGGTCCAGACTGTGGTGGAGCTTGTGCATGGTCCGCCAGACACAATACCAGAGCACAAACTTGTTCTTGTTTTGGCCACTGCAGTTATCACAATTCAGATGCACACGTGTTTCCCCAACTCCGCAGTTGGTGAAGAAATGGTGCATGTAGTTGATGACTGTGCTGCTGCCTTTGCTGGATGAAATGCCTTCATCAAGTACAGTTGAAGTCGGAAGTTTACATACGCTTAAATTGGAGTCAATAAAACTTGTTTTTCAACCACTCCACAAATTTCTTGTTAACAAACTAGTTTGGGCAAGTCGGTTAGGACATCTACTTTGTGCATGACACAAGTCATTTTTCCAACAATTGTTTACAGACAAATTATTTCACTTATAATGCCCTGTATCACAATTCCAGTGGGTCAGAAGTTTACATACACTAAGTTGACCGTGCCTTTAAACAGCTTGGAGAATTCCAGAAAATGATGTCATGGTTTTAGAAGTTTCTGATAGGCTAATTGGAGGTCAATTGGAGGTGTACCTGTGGATGTATTTCAAGGCCTACCTTCAAACTGAGTGCCTCTTCACTTGACATCATGGGAAAATCAAAAGAAATCAGCCAAGACCTCAGAAAAAAAATTGTGGACCTCCACAAGTCTGGTTAATCCTTGGGAGCAATTTCCAAACGCCTGAAGGTACCACGTTCATCTGTACAAACAATAGTACGCAAGTATAAACACCATGGGACCACGCAGCCGTCATACCGCTCAGGAAGGAGACGCGTTCTGTCTCCTAGAGATTAATGTACTGTGGTGCGAAAAGTGCAAATCAATCCCAGAACAACAGCAAAGGACCTTGTGAAGATGCTGGAGGAAACAGGTACAAAAGTATCTATATCCACAGTAAAACGAGTCCTACATTGACATAACCTGAAAGGCCACTCAGCAAGGAAGAAGCCACTGCTCCAAACTCGCCATAAAAAAGCCAGACTACGGTTTGCAACTGCACATGGGGACAAAGATCATACTTTTTGGAGAAATGTCCTCTGGTCTGATGATGCAAAAATAGAACTGTTTGGCCATAATGATCATCGTTATGTTTGGAGGAAAAAAGGGGGAGGCTTGTAAGCCGAAGAACACCATCCCAACCGCGAAGCACGGGGGGTGGCAGCATCATGTTGTGGGGGTGTTTTGCTGCAGGAGGGACTGGTGCACTTCACAAAATAGATGGCATCATGAGGAGGAAAATTATGTGGATAGACTGAAGCAAAATCTCAAGACATCAGTCAGGAAGCTAAAGCTTGGTCGTAAATTGGTCTTCCAAATGGAAGCATACTTCCAAAGTTGTGGCAAAATAACTTAAGGATTTAAAGACAACAAAGTCAAGGTATTGGAGTGGCCATCACAAAGCCCTGACCTCAAACCTATAGAACATTTGTAGGCAGAACTGAAAAGGAAGCCTACAAGGAGGCCTACAAACCTGACTCAGTTACACCAGCTCTGTCAGGAGGAATGGGCCAAAATTCACCCAACTTATTGTGGGAAGCTTGTGGAAGGCTACCCAAAACATTTGACCCATGTGTATGTAAACTTCTGACCCACTGGGAATGTGATGATAGAAATAAAAGTTGAAATAAATCATTCTCTCTACTATTATTCTGACATTTCACATTCTTAAAATAAAGTGGTGATCCTAACCGACCTAAGACAGGGAATTCTTACTAGGATTAAATGTCAAGAATTGTGAAATACTGAGTTTAAATGTATTGGACTAAGATGTATGTAAACTTCCGACTTCAACTGTAGCTGACTTGTTGTGGTATTCCTTCATAGCAGACACCAAACAAGCAATACTTGTGAGGAGTTAAAAAGTAGATTGGACCTGGCTGCATAGGGTCAGATGGATAGTGCACCTCCAAACAACAATGTAACATTAAGATGAATTACAATTAATTGTCTCACCCCTGTCTTGCTCTTTCTTAGCAGATAAAGACAACATGACAATAACAGTAGCTGATGTAATGAAAAGTTGGACGGTGGTTGGTAATGGAGGAAATCAGATGGATCCATGCCTGGGTGTTAGGCAGAACCCCTAGGTCCTGGAGAACAGGAGCAGAGTAAAGGGAACAGGGTAGGAGACAGATGTAAAAAATCAAACACACAGGTTAAAGGATTATCAGGTATGTAAAAATACAATTATGGAATGATTTAATTTCACATTTTTGATTAGACATGCAATAATGTTAATGGCAGACAGAAAAGAAAGGATACACGTCAAATGTTTTATGTCAGTGGGGTTGATAAGGGAGGTAAGGGATGGTCCCTGGTTGTGAGAGCAACTCCAGGGTGTTGTCATGACCACTGGAGTTATACACCTTAATTAACAGTACCTTCCTGGAAGTGGCGGTTACTTAACGTGACCCAGTGGTTAACCTCGAGGTTTGCGATTTGGAGAAACCCCTGGGCCAGTGTTAGTACTGCTGACAGAATGGCGATGCAACCCACCATGAGGTGGCAAATGCAAATAGTTATCAACTGAGATTTTTATATTCATCTTAACGGATGTTGACCCCGGCTCAGAGCGAAAGAGCACCAAGCTTTCCCAGATTTCACCTTCATTACGTCCTTCTTCCAACCCAAGTCATTCGCCCAGATGTCAAAGCACTTGGTCCCTTTGATTCTCCTCCGGTGGCTCTCCTTTTTCATGTTCAGTCTCACCTTGATTGATAGAAATGCATGCAATTATATATTTCAGAATATTACAAATACATCTCTTATATCTCTTGAAAGGCCAGAAAATAAATTCACAGTGGACAATAATTTTAACCTGGTCAAAATCCTCCACATCCTTCTCAGTCCCTGCATGAAGGTGGTCCTTGAAGGCGTTCTGATCTGGTTCGACAACTTCCACCACATCAGGTGGAGTATCAGTGATCTCAAAGTACGTTATACAAAAATAGAAAAAAACTAAGTCAATCACACATTTTTTATACTACAGTACAGGCAATAATTTTATATACAATTGCATTGTTTAACTCAGTAAACAGCAGGAAATAAAGTGAATACTCTGGAGGCCTGGACGCTGCTTTTGTGTGCAAAGATAATTACCTTTAGGTTGTCTTTCCACCATTCCTGGTTACACGTCAAGGGACTTGCCCATGGCAGTCCCGTTGGTCCGTTCATCCAAACCTGGAGTCACCATACATCTACACATTCACATTATATATCTCTCACCATACTGTGTCAATTTTGAGAAAAAAAGAACTCAATTACTGGACGCCTATGCGAAACATTGGTACAATCATTACATTATTAACCACTAACATGTAAGCTGACATTGACTAAAACCAACTAGGCTAGAACTAACTAGCGCTTAGCCAAGCTAAATTTGGTTAGCGTCAAGCTAGCAAACTGTTAAACACCATTTTCGTACAAATATTAACACATTTTATCGTGACATCACATATTTACATATATTACCTTAAGTAAACTGAGCCTTTGTTCATAGAAAATAAAACAAATTGGATCTCAAATGTTGTAAAATAAAAGTACAGAAAGTTAAACATCTTAATTCCTTCTCTTACATGTAAACCATTAGCAACCTAGCCTAACTCCATTACTTACAATGGAGAAAATGCCAACCAGTTTTTCACTCTGTTAAAACTCCCTTCAAACGTCATCAAACTCATGGACTATGTAATTAACCATGTTACCTCAATATTTTGAGTCATATTGCACTTTTGCACATTACATACTTGAATTAATAGGGTAAAATGATGAGGGAGAAACGTTAGTTTTCAGATCTAGTCACTCTCCATAATGAAGACGAAATGTCACTAACGCACTCCATTGACGTCACAGCTCCTCTAGCAGCAGTAATTATATACATACATTAAATGCAAATACCTGGGAGGCAAAATAAACAAAATAAAACATAAAAAATATGACCATACATGTGTGTGTGTGTGTCACATATACATATGGCATATGCTTGAGTACCACCTTGACATCTCTGATCTGCTTGCCTCAATAAATTAATGCTGGAACATTGGTAGCCAGGATTAGCTATTTGTATCTAGTCTCCTAATAATTGCATAACGATGCAAGTTAGACACGTTATCTTTTGTTTGCATGTTTTTTTTTCATTTTTTTTATTGAACTTTATTTAATTAGGCAAGTCAGTTAAGAACAAATTCTTATTTACAATGACGATCTACACCAGCCAAACCCTAACCTGGATGCGGGGCCAATTTTGCACTGCCCAAATGCCTCAGCACACCTAAAAGGTTACTTTGCCTGATGGCAAATGTGTGCTAAAAGTGGGGATGTTTCATAGTATTTCTGATTATCTTAACTCACCACCACCAATGAATTTGATTTTTTACAGAAAACCACAGAAACACCAGTGCAATATAGGCCTACACTCAGATAAAAAGGTGCTATCTACAAACTACCAGGATTCTTCCGCTGTCCCCATAGGAGAACCCTTTTTGGTTCCAGGTAGAACCCCTTCTGTGTCTAGGTAGAACCCTTTTGGGCTCCATTCCACGGAGGGTTCTACATGGAACCAAAAAGAGTTCTACCTTCTACCTTCTAAAAAGTTATCCTTTGGTGACAGCCAAAGAACCCTGTTGGAACCCCTTTCTCAAAGATTGTACTCAACAAGTTCAGCCTGTTAAGTTTACACCATTTTTTTCTGTACTCAAACATCTGCCTGGTATTCAAGATAACATGCAACATGCCACCACCATTTTGAACAGGAGAAGAGGATGTGGTTACTTATAGCCGGAGAACAGTGAGGGTGGTGGGTTGAGCAGCTGCAGTGAAGATGTTTGGTTGCTCATCACATCTTGACTAAAAGAAAGATTTAGAAATTAGTTAGACATTTCCATAGTTCAATCCGTCATTAACATACTCCCAGAGATAGCAATACATTCAGTATTAACTGAATGAAGTAGCCTACCCATCCCCATTTACAATTGTATTCATCAATTAAATTATAGCACATTCAATTACATTATTATTGTAGACTATAGACTACTCCTGTGTTTACCTTGTACAATACCGTAATCATTGAATGATGTAGCGTACCCAACCACATTTACAATTTAATTGATCAATTAGATAAATAAATAATACTAAAATTGAGAATTAGATGATAACTGCAAAACAAACATTTTGGATAATATAGAGAACCTTTATTTATTGATCCGTATTTTGATATACTCGAAAAAGAATCAGATACATACATCAAAGCGAACAAGAGAAGACCTTTCCTCGAGCTCTGCGAGCGAAACTGAAGGGAAGCCGCTGTCTAAAATTCAAAATGTAACAATGGAGGGGGACGTTTTAATAACTATGTCTCCAGAAGATAGAGCAGTGCTTACGAGCATGAGTGAGCAGTTAAAAAAGCTGGATCTATTACCTGGGCTACTGGGGGAGGTTGAGGCCTTCAAAACAGGAATGGATTACAGTAATAAAATGGAAGAAATACAAGCGGAAAATAAGATATTGAAAACTACCGTGGACTCCCTAAAAGACACTACAGAGAGGCTACGGTATGATAATAAAACAATGAAAGCCGAATTACTTGATCTAAAGTGCAGAAGTATGAAGAATAATTTATAAGGGGAATAAATAAGGATTAAAACAAAAACTATCAGTCAATGGAGGAAAAAGTCAGTGTTCATGAAACGTAATCTCAAGATGATGAACAGGTGGATACAATTGATTTTCAATTTCAATTAGGATATGTCCTAATTGTAGAGGTACGGGTATATTACGACTTAAAAGCTCGTTCATGGCGCGGTGTGTGCTTGTTTGGCTACTGTTTTGTACAGCTTTGACAGTGCTACTGATAGTAGTGGTGGCGCTTGGTTTGCACGTGCAAATTCAGCACACACATTCTATAATAGAACTGTGTTATTTGACGTGTCAAATTAAAAAGCTTATTTAACGCGTCAAAGTGTTATATGACATGTATCTTTTTTGACACGCAAGGACCCAAACGGCATTCAGTGTGCCTCACCCTAGTAATTTGGTCTATTTTCACTTCTTAATTTAGCCTACTGTTCTAACTTGGAGGTGCACATACAGCCTATAATATAACCTGTTTTAGAGAAATGTAATCATCAAATATTGTAAGAACTTTCATTGCCTGTTTATATGCCTCCTTTATTTATCCTACGGTTCTGACAGGTAGTACACTATAAGAATGGCCCATGTTCTGAATTCTGTCGCTGTACATTTCAAAAGTGCTGAA
This sequence comes from Salvelinus namaycush, assembly GCF_016432855.1. NCBI lineage: Eukaryota > Metazoa > Chordata > Actinopteri > Salmoniformes > Salmonidae > Salvelinus > Salvelinus namaycush. The sequence goes on along the minus strand of NC_052321.1, from coordinate 13,120,169 downwards.
CAAATAGTTATACTGACTACGTTCATCGTCGCTTGCTCATTAATGTCTTAATTACAGATTGCCTCTTATCCTCCCCTTATATGCCACAGTTTGTCACCTTATATGCCATCTCATTTGTCAGTAGAAAACAAATTTGTTTAAACAAGTCTGCCATATCAGCTATGTTTTTTTAAAGGCAGTAAATGAGGCTGAATGAACTGTTTTGCTGCCAGACAAGGCTCAGCTGAAAGCCAGGTGTAGCAGTGGTAAGGTGTTGGGACTGCTGCTGGGACAGCTTTATGTAGGCCCTAACAGTTTGTGGGCACCGTTTGTCACCGTTATAGTGCAATTAATGTATTGTTTAGTGTTGTGTAGTGGCTTTGCTGGCATGCATCCCACATTTTTTTTGCTACACCAAGATTTACATGCTAAAATCGCCACTGGCTAGGATAAAGGACTACATAATGAAAAACCTGCCTATGTTTTCTATTGGAGTAGGCCTATACGTTTCTAAAATAATTGGTGTCATTATCCTTCTACATTTGAGAAAAAAAATCCCTATCAAAAATGTAAAGGACATTATTGTTCCGATACAATACCCAATTCATTTGCCGGTGTGTAACAGGGTTGTTAGTGTGTGTCGGGCTGGTTAACACAGGGATAAACTGATTAAAGTTAATGATAGAACCAATACAATGACTGGCTTATGAAGCACTTCTCTAAGCGAGAGGTATATTATATGTTTAAGCGGTGAGGCCCGAGGGGGTGTGGGGTGTGGCCAATATGCCGCGGCTGGGGGCTGTTCTTGAAATTTTCAGTATTGACTGACCTTCATGTATTAAAACCTCACTAGGGTCTGTGGTACGCTAGCATCCCACCTGGCCAACATCCAGTGAAATTGCAGAGCGCCAAATTCAAAAACAGAAATACTTATTATAAAAATTCATAAAACATACAAGTGTTATACATCGGTTTAAAGATTAACTTCTTGTTAATCCAACCATGGTGTCAGATTTCAAAAAGTCTTTACGGTGAAAGCATATCATGCGATTATCTGAGAACAGCGCCCAGCAGACAAATCATTACAAACAGTTACCAGCCAAGTAGAGGAGTTACAAAAGTCAGAAATAGAGATAAAATTAATCACTTACCTTTGATGATCTTCATATAATTGCACTCACAAGACTGCCATTTACTCAATAAATGTTTGTTTTGTTCAATAAAGTCCCTCTTTATATCCAAAAACCTCTGTTTTGTTCGCACGTTTTGTTCAGTAATCCACAGGCTCAAACGCAGTCACAACAGGCAGACGAAAAATCCAAATAGTATACGTAAAGTTCATAGAAACATGTCAAACGATGTTTATAATCAATCCTCAGGTTGTTTTTAGCCTAAATAATCGATAATATTTCAACCGGACAATAACGTCGTCAATAGAAAAGGTAAACAAGAAAGGCGTGCTCTCGGTCGCTAGCATGACAAGCCTCTGGGACACTGTAGGGTCCACTCATTCAGAGTGGTCTTACCCTCTCATTTTTCAGAATACAAGCCTGAAACAATTTCTAAAGACTGTTGACATCTAGTGGAAGCCATAGGAAGTGCAATTTGAGTCCTTAGTCAATGGATACTGTAATGGCATTCAATAGAAAACTACAACATAAAAAAATCCCACTTCCTGGATGGATTTTTCTCAGGTTTTCGCCTGCCAAATCAGTTCTGTTATACTCACAGACATTATTTTAACAGTTTTGGAAACTTTAGAGTTTTCTATCCAAATCGACCAATTATATGCATAACCTAGCTTCTGGGCCTGAGGGCCTGAGTAGCAGGCAGTTTACTTTGGGCACGCTTTTCATCTGGAGATGAAAATAGTGCCCCCTACCCTAGTGAAGTTAAAGTAATGATGGACTGTCATTTCTCTTTGCTTATTTGAGCTGTTCTTGCCCTAATATTAACTTGGTCTTTTTCCAAATAGGGCTATCTTCAGTATACCACCCATACCTTGTCAAAACACAACTAATTGGCTCAAACACATTAAGGAAAGAAATTCCACAAATTAACTTCTAACAACGCACACCTGTTAATTGAAATGCATTCCAGGTGAATACCTCATGAAGCTGGTTGAGAGAACGCCAAGTGTGTGCAAAGCTGTCATCAAGGCAAAGGGAATAGTATGAAGAATATCAAATATAAAATATAGATTTTGATTTGTTTAACACTTTTGGTTACTACATGATTCCACATGTGTTATTTCATAGTTTTGATGTCTTCACTATTATTATACAAAAATAGTAAAAATTAACAAAAATCCTTGAATGAGTAGGTGTGTCCAAACTGTTGACAGGTACTGATAGATAGATAGATATCTATCTTAGGTAATTTTCTCTTCAATTTGTATGTATTTTTTTCAAACAATTGGATCCAATGAACTGAGCAGGCTGAGCTGACATGCTTATTTATAGCCTTGCTAGGACTTTCTAAATATGAGCATGAATTTATAATATTGTGCTGTTAATATTTCTATTAATATGATCTATTGTTAATATTTAAAGGTTTTCCATGTTATTTGGTTAGTTCCCTTTAAAAGCACTCTCATAGAGATGCAATAGACTTATGGAGCTTTGAATGTGTTAGTGAAGTATTGAATTATGTTTTCATTGGACTGCCCATATTTCCCTCTTGCCTATGCGTTATGAGTCAGGGAGATGGTCTGATGGTCTTACTGACAACAGACCAAAATATGGGGAGAGGTTTTAGTGAGTGGAATATTAGGACAATTGGAGGTTTACAAAGTTGCAGCTACGGTATGCTTAAAACCTCTACCGCTTCTCTCTCCCGGATCCGGGATCCTCCTCATCAAAAAAGCTGACTAGCATAGCCTAGCCTAACGGGACAGGGATATCATATAATATAATTTCATGAAATCACAAGTCCAATACAGCAAATGAAAGAAACATCTTGTGAATCCAGCCATCATTTCCGATTTTTAAAATGTTTTACAGCGAAAACACAATATGTATTTATATTAGCTAACCACAATAGCCAAACACACAACGGCATGTTTTCACCATGTTTCCACCGCATAGGTAGCTTTCACAAAACCCAGAAAAAGAGATAAAATTAATCACTAACCTTGAACAACTTCATCAGATGACAGTCTTATAACATCATGTTATACAATACATTTATGTTTTGTACAAAAATGTCGCTTATTTGAGGTATAAATCATAGTTTTACATTGCAGCCACCATCACAAATAGCACCAAAGCAGCCAGAATAATTACAGAGAGCAACGTGAAATACATAAATACTCATCATAAAACATTTATGAAAAATACATGGGGTACAGCAAATGAAAGATAAACATCTTGTGAATCCAGCCAATATTTCCGATTTTTACAGCGAAAACACAATATAGAATTATATTAGCTTACCACAATAGCCAAACACACAAAAACATTTATTCACCGCCAACATAGCTTTCGCAAAAACCAGCAATAGATATAAAATTAATCACTAACCTTTGGACAACTTCATCAGATGACAGTCTTATAACATCATGTTATACAATACATTTATGTTTTGTTCGAAAATGTGCATATTTAGAGCTGCAAATCGTGGTTATACATTGTGAATACGTAGCAAAAATTCACCAAAATCTCCGGAGATATTTTGGACAGTCACCTAATCTAATCAAAGAACTCATCATAAACTTTACTAAAAAATACATGTTGTACAGCAAATGAAAGATACACTGGTTCTTAATGCAACCGCTGTGTTAGATTTTTTTAAATAACTTTAGTAGAACATGCAGTATTGTGAGACAGCGCTCACATATTCTCCACCTTGTTGGAGCCAAAATTTACCACAAAAATACGAAATAACATCATAAATATTCTCTTACCTTTCTTGATCTTCCATCAGAATGTAGTGCAAGGAGTCCTATTTCCAGAATAAATCGTTGTTTGGTTTTAGAATGTCCATTTCTTCTGTCGAATTAGCAACTTTGGCTAGCATTGTGGAGCGCACGTGTCCATCATCTCTTGGCGCAAAGAACGAAAAATTCCAAAAGTCCCAATAAACGTTGAATAAACTGATCAAACTCAGTTGAAAAATCCTACTTTATGATGTTTTTCTCATATGTATCAAATAAAATCAGAGCCGGAGCAATTCGCCGTGTATACCGAACGCTTTTCAGAAGACAATGTGGAGTTCCCCCGCGCGCCGTCGAAAACTGACAAAAGAGCTGACCTGTCACTCCAAAAGCTCTTATTCAGCCTCACATCAAGCTAGACACCCCATTAAACCTTCTACTGCCTGTTGACATCTAGTGGAAGGCGTATGAAGTGCATACAGATCCATAAATAAAAGCCAGTTGAATAGGCAGGCCCTGACACAGCCTCGTTTTCAGATTTTTCACTTCCTATATGGAAGTTTGCTGCCAAATGAGTTCTGTTTTACTCACAGATATAATTCAAACAGTTTTAGAAACTTCAGAGTGTTTTCTATCCAATAGTAATAATAATATGCATATTGTATGATCTAAAACAGAGTACGAGGCCGTTTAATTTGGGCACGATTTTTTCCAAAGTGAAAACAGCGCCCCCCTATTCACAAGAAGTTTTAACAGTGCAAATATTATGGTACAGCTATATGGACAATTAATCATCATGGTGCTTTGTAAAGGTAAGTTTCCAAACATTGGTTGTGTTAGGTATAATTGAACCTTGGGTATCATTATGGTAAATGGGGAAATAACTATAGCCAGTTACAATTCTAATGGCTTAGCAGATCATAAAAAATGAAATTGTTACCTGGCTAAAAGAGAAATAATATAAGATCTATTGTTTACAGGAAACTCACTCTACAAATAAAGATGAGGTTGGGTGGAAAAAGGACTGGGAGGGAGAAATATATTTTTGTCATGGGCAAAAAAACTCAAAAGGGTGATTATACTAATTAACAAAAAATGTGAACCGATTGTGAAAACTGTGCAAACAGATCCTCAAGGAAGATGGATTATTTTAAATATGTTATTGGACCAAAAACAGATCTGTCTAATTCATCTATATGGGCCAAATAATGAGGATCCACACTTCTAAAATAATAATAATAATCTACTGAGCTCACATGCAACAAATTAATCTATTATTATGGTTGGAGATTATAATACGGGTTTAAGTACCTCAATGGATCATAAAGGAAATCACACTACAAACAATCACCCTCAAACACTTAAGGAGATATCAAGTGTAATGTAATAAAAAAATAAAGCGAATTGGATGGAAAATTGTGAAAAATGCACAAAATGTTTCTTGAATTTAACATAGAAATGCTACCAAAAATATGCTGAAATGCGTTGCAAATAGTCATCCATGATTCAAATCATATTTTGAAAGAGGAAGCAAAATATTAAACATGTTTTCTTTTTAGTCTCCTCCATATCCACAGAATGATGTGAACAGTAAGGATTTCTTTCTTTCCTTACTTAATAATAATAATGTAAAATTAACAACTTTACAGAAAGACCTGTGTGAAGGCCAACTCATAGAAGAGGAACTTTGAGGCAATAAAATCTTTTCATTCTGGAAAAACCCCAGGGCTTGATGGTATACCAGTATAGGTATATCAGACCTTTTTTTATGTACTCAAAGATCCATTATTGGCAAGTTTTAATTACACCTACAAAAATAGCAGACTTCCAGGTATTCATCAAGGTCTGATTTCATTACTACTAAAACATTACCCAGGTAGTAGTATAAAGATCCAGTCCATTTAAAAAAACTGGAGGCCTCTTATACTGTGATGTGAAAATCCTGGCAAAATTCATAATGAATAAAAGAGGTTTTACCAGATATTGTTCATCCTGGTCAGACACATTTTTTACATGAACGATATATTGGAGATACAGACATACACCTTAGCCAAATACATTTAAACTCAGTTTTTCACAATTCCTGATATTTAGTCCTACTAAATATTCCCTGTTTTAGGTCAGTTAGGATCACCACTTTATTTTAAGAATGTGAAATGTCAGAATAATAGTAGCGAGAATGATTTATTTCAGCTTTTATTTCTTTCATCACATTCCCAGTGGGTCAGAAGTTTACATACACTCAATTAGTATTTGGTAGCATTGCCTTTGAATGGTTTAACTTGGGTCAAATGTTTCAGATAACCTTCCACAAGCTTCCCACAATAAGATGGGTGAATTTAGGCCATTCCTCCTGACAGAGCTGGTGTAACTCAGTCAGGTTTGTAGGCCTCCTTGCTCGCACACGCTTTTTCAGTTCTGCCCTCACATTTTCTATAGGATTGAGGTCAGGGCTTTGTGATGGCCACTCCAATACCTTGGCTTTGTTGTCTTTAAGCCATTTTGCCACAACTTTGGAAGTATGCTTGGGGTCATTGTCCATTTGGAAGACCCATTTGCAACCAAGCTTTAACTGCCTGACTGACGTCTTGAGATGTTTCTTCAATATATCCACATAATTGTCCTACCTCATGATGCCATCTATTGTGTGAAGTGCACCAGCCCCTCCTGCAGCAAAACACCTCCACAACATGATACTGCCACCCCCGTGCTTCACGGTTGGGATGGTGTTCTTCGGCTTGCAAGCATCCCCCTTTTTCCTCCAAACATAACAATGGTCATTATGGCCAAACAGTTCTATTTTTGTTTTTATCAGACCAGAGGACATTTCTCCAAAAGGTACAATCTTTGTCCCCATGTGCAGTTGAAAACTATAGTCTGGCTTTTTTTATTGCGGTTTTGGAGCAATGGCTTCTTCTTTGCTGAGCGGCCTTTCAGGTTATGTCGATATAGTACTCGTTTTACTGTGGATATAGATACTTTTGTACCTGTTTCCTCCAGCATCTTCACAAGGTCCTTTGCTGTTGTTCTGGGATTGATTTGCACTTATCGCACCAAAGTACATTAATCTCTAGGAGACTGAACGCGTCTCCTTCCTGAGCGGTATGACGGCTGCGTGGTCCCATGGTGTTTATACTTGCATACTATTGTTTGTACAGATGAACGTGGTACCTTCAAGCATTTGGAAATTGCTCCCAAGGATGAACCAGACTTTTGGAGGTCTACAAAAAAAAATCTGAGGCCTTGGCTGATTTCTTTTGATTTTCCCATGATGTCAAGCAAAGAGGCACTGAGTTTGAAGGTAGGCCTTGAAATACATCCACAGGTACACCTCCAATTACTCAAATTATGTCAATTAGCCTATCAGAAGCATCTAAAGCCATGACATCATTTTCTGGAATTTTCCAAGCTGTTTAAAGGCACAGTCAACTTATTGTATGTAAACTTTCTGACCCAATGGAATTTTGATACAGTGAATTAAGTGAAATAATCTGTCTGAACAATTGTTGGAAAAATTACTTGTGTCATGCACAATGTAGATGTCCTAACCGACTTGCCAAAACTATAGTTTGTCAACAAGAAATTTGTGGAGTGGTTGAAAAACTAGTTTTAATGACTCCAACCTAAGTGTATGTAAACTTCCAACTTCAACTGTAATATTCAACAATTACTTGAAACAATTGAACATTATGAAACATTAAAGATACCAGGCCTGGTCTTCATAGCAGATTTTGAAAAGGCGTTTGATAAAGTACAACTAGAATTTATATATAAATGCCTGGATTACTTTCATTTTGTTGAATCTCTTATACAAATGGGTTAAAGTTATGTACATCAACCCCAGATGTAAAATAGTATATAATGGTTACTTCTCAGAAAGTATTGAGCTTTTAAAAGGAGTAAAACAAGGTTGTCTGTTGTCTCCATATCTATTTATTATGGCCATTGAAATGCTAGCCATTAAAATTTGATCCAACAAAAACATTAAGGGGTTAGAAATCCAGGGGATAAAAACAAATGTCAATGTATGCCGATGACTCAAGTTTTCTTAAGTCCGCAAACTGGATCCCTGCACAGTCTCATGGAAGATCTTGATCACTTTTCTAACCTTTCTGGACTAAAACCTAATTATGAGAAGAGTACATATTACGTATTGGTTCGTTAAAAGACAGCGTTTACCAATAAAATGGGTGTTGAAGTAGACATACTTGGTATTCAAATCTCAAAAAATATGAATGAACTTACCGTAATTAATTTCAATAGGTTTGCAAAAATGTATATGATTCTGCAACCATGGAGGTAAATACTTGTCTATTAATGGAAAGAAATCACATTTATGAACTCTTTCGTCCTATAACAGTTTACTTACTAATGGTGCTGCCTACTCCAGACGACTCCTTTTTTAATCATATGAGCAAAAAAAATACATTTTATTTGGAATCCTAAGCCAGACAAAATGAAACGTGCCTATTTATATAATGAATGTGTTTGGGGGGCTAAAATTAAATATTAATGCTTTGAAACCTCTCACTAAAAGCTTCACTCAGGCATAAATTATACTTAAAGCCAAAATGGTTCTCCAGTAGATTAAGGCTCATCCTTTCTTTAAAAATTGCCTTTATACAGATTACTTCTCATTTCCCGAATATTTGAAAATGTAATTGTTTAGAGTTTCACCCTTTCTTAAACAAGCTATACAAAGCTGGTTACAATCAGTTTTATCCTCCAGAAAAGGTAGAACAAATATTAAAACATGTTATGGTTAAACTCAAACTAATGAATAAAAAAACATTCATGGAAAAAAATATATTCTGGTATTGCTCCTATGTAGCTTGTTTCTGGTCACAGGTTCAGGAATGGTTAAAAAAATAATAATCATATTAAATTCATTAACCTTAGAAATAGCAGTGTTGGGTAATTTGGAAATCCATAGTCAATAATATTACTCGTAGGATCTTTAGCTCACAATCTCTGGATACTATACGGTTAGAAAGGTTCAAAATGTAAAACATCACAGCACAATTGAAAAATACGGCACATGGATACCAAACGAGGGTGGTCTACGGTGATAGGTGGGATGGGCTGAGGGGTGGGATTAAAGAGCTTTTGTTTTGTAATATATGTGATTGCTTCATATCAAAGAACCATGTCTCACATCATGGGAGCAACACTTCCAAGGTCTAGTAAAAAAATTGACCAAGATACATTACATGGTATGTGGACACCTGCTTGTTGAATATCTAATTTAAAAAAAATGGGCATAGAGTTGTTTCCCTTTGCTGCTATAAACAGCCTCCACTAGATGTTGGGGACTTCCATTCAGCCACAAGGGCATTAGTGAGGTCGGGCGATTAGTCAGCTTTTCAATTTATCGCAAAGGTGTTTGATGGGGTTGAGGTCAGTCAAGTTCTACACCGATAATCAAACCTGGTCTTGCTGAAACAGGAAAGGGCCTTCCCCCAAATGTTAGTTGAAAGCACAGAACGTCATTGTATGCTGTAGCGTTAAAATCTCCCTACACTTGAAGGGGCTCATTCTTCACTCCAGAGAACGCCTTTCCACTGTGCCACAGTTCAATGACGTCAGGTTTTACACCAGTCCTGCCGACGCTTGGCATTGAGCATGGTTATCTTAGGGTCGTGTGGGGCTACTCAGCCATGGAAACCCATTTCATGAAGCGCCTGAACAGTTCGTGCCGACGTTACTTCCAGAAATTTGGAACCTTAGTGAAACTGACAGACGATTTCTACACGCTACAGCACCTGGCTGTCCCATTCTGTGTGCCATAACACTGAGCCATTGTTGCTTCTAGAGGTTTCGTCGCCACCATAACAGCACTTAATCAGGGCAGAAAATAACTTATCGGCAAGGTGGTATCCAAGGGAATTGCCACATTCAAAGTCACTGAGCTCTTCAGTACAGGTCATTCTGCTGCCAAGTTGTTTTAGTAGGGCCGCATGCACTGTGGCTGAACTAGCCAAATCCACCAATTTGAAGGTTTGTCTACATACTTTTGGCCATGTTGCGTAGCAGCCTTTAAGTAGACCTACGGTCAAAGTGTCATAAATTAAGCTCGAGCCATCAGCCACAAAAGTATCTCTACTCAAAGCCAGCCAAAGACCAAAACTATTCATTTTAGTTGATGGAAAAGTTTTATTTCTACACCATGCTAAAATAAGGACTTCCATTTGACATTAAACAAGTAGTAAGGTTATTCATTTTATTTATGTCATAGCTTTATTAAATCTGGCAATACAAAATAAGCATATTACATCACCGCTTAAGTTAAAATCAAAAGCTGAGAACTTAACCTATAAAATGTAGCTATTCTACAAATCAGAGTACATCAAGCCTTTGACAAAGTATACATTGCAGTATAAATAGCAAGTGTAACAGGTGTGAAGTGACTAGCTTGTTAACAGTGGGAGGCAGTTGTGTTCAGAGGGTCACTAGTTCAAGCTCAGGTTGGAGCTAGGACTCAAGTGCCAGAGATAAGACAAATATAGGTTACATTAATTACAGACTGCATCTCAACCAACATTTCATTATATGCAGTTGATTTCCCAGGCACAGCCAACATTTAGCTTCAGAAGTTACAAAACGACAGCCTGCTGTCTGGACACAAGAACCAAGAGTCAAAGAGCAGAGTTTAGTACATCCTCATCATGGCCTGCCGCCATTGAGGAGACCACACCATAGGGCCAGTAAGCCTGCCTATACTGGGTTGAAATGGCGCGGGAGGTGTGATCCAAATAATTCCCATCAGTAGAAAGGTGTTCTCGTCCACGTGTTCACTCTGTTTAGGTACACTGCCTTTCGAGAACGTACAAAAGTGTGCCGCCGATGTTATTCGTGGCAGTGCGTTTAGTGCAGATGAACCCTCTATAAGCAGCCCTGTAGGAGCAAGCCCGCTACCATGAGAATGAGCAGCGTGAACGCACTGGACTGCAAGGACGTGCAGGCTCCTTTGGGGATGGTGATGTTGGTGGTAGTGACAACATCGGGTACCTTGGTCATATTGGAACGCGCGCCGCCGTCAACTTTGGTAGTGTTCACAGTCGTCGCCGGGGACCTTGTTGTAGGCCTACGCCTAATGTTTTGTGAAAAGACCTAAAACATGAGCATAGGGGCGCATCAGTGGCAACAAACTACACATATAGAAAAAAAACATTTCCCAACTTAAATCTCACTTTCGTCCGACCAATTTAAAAAAGAGCAAAAACGTGTGAAGTTAACCCTATGGCAGCCAATGTTTAATTGAGACATTACAATTAAGTGCCATCACCTTATGAAACAGGCAGTTTTCCCATAAGTTAACTTTATCTGGGATTCAGTATCTGGAGGCATTACTGTTTCACATTGTGCTCGTCTCAAATTATTAAAGGCACGTTAGATTAAACATTCTGGCATTCTAGTCAGACTGGAAACACCTGAAGCCAATATTCCACATCATCATTAGCGTGTCACTGAGAACACGTCTATTTGTAAACTATATGGAATAGCCTATGCTATTTACCCTTTCGAAATGCCTAGCCTATTCCCCAGAATGTTGGGTAGGCCTAACGTCAGTGTAATTAAATAAAGTGGGTATATTTCACAAATCAACCATTGCAAATCATTTCAGAAGAAATTCTTACTTGTGATAACTGCATGGCAAGGAGAAGGAAGCCAATGTAAGTGATCACCATTTTAGTCATTTTGTCGGGTTCTTTCTTAGCCTCAATTAGGTGAGTAGCGTAACCGGTCTGTCTATGGCTTTTTTCCACTCTCAATGTAAATGATTAGAGTGTAAATCCAGGGGATTTTATACCCCGACCGATTGCGACGTCAGGTCAACAGGGCTCGTCCCCAAAACCACCTGTCTATCTTGCCCCTCCAATGGAAACCTACAATTTACCATAAGCCTCCCATAAAACATGGTTTCTAAAACTTGGTCCTGGCCTTTCAATTAAGACATAGACAACCAGGTGAGGGGAGTGCCTTACTAATTAGTGTAGCGACTTTATTTCATCAATCAAGTACAAGGGAGGAGCGAACTGCAGATACTCGGCCCCATCCTGGAATGAGTTTGACACGTGCTTTACAGCGTCTTTGATTTACTGTCAGCAATTCAAATAATAGCCTTTGTGTTTTTAATCACTGTCTTTTTTAGGCCTATATATCAAGGTCAGTGAATATGCCTTTTAATTCACAAGTTTATAATTTGAAGAGCTTGATACTATTATGATCTCTCCTCAGAGTTTATCACCGGTTGTCCTCCCTGAACATAATGGGGGCATTTTCTACACTAGGCCTATAGGTAGTTTATGATGTTCAAAATATTGGCTATTATGTTATATCCTGATGATAAATGTCAAATAAATGTATTACACAAAAACAGGTCTTATAGTGACCTCTTGTGGTAAATATAAACTATCTACCACAATGACAACTAATTTGGCCTTTACATGTTCACACTGTTTACACTGTTGAGAGCTACATCCCGAGGTGTTAGTGCTGATTGTACGGAGATTGTGACAGCCGGTTAAATGGCGTCCCTTGACAATGCAAGAACAAGATGTTTGTCAGGAGAAGTGCAGTATTATCACAAGGAGAGTTATACTTGGAATATGAGGGGAAAAGAGAGGCAGAGGTCTAAGAGAGAGAGCGAGAGGGAGGAAGAGGGTGAGCTTGAGTCAGTTAAATGATGGGGGAAAAAGATGGTTTGTTAAAGAAGAATGGTAGAAAGTTTAAGCAGAGAGAGTTGGACAGGAGGAGAAATGGAAGTGAGTGAGGGCGAAGTATTGGAGGTGGTAGGTGTGATGAAGTTCTCAGGGCCCGAGGCTTGCACAGGATAAAGATTAGTCTGTGAAGTTTTTGGAAAAAGTGGACCCTTGCCTATTGGCTTATCCATTTGAGGTTTCATGGTCGGTGAAAACAGAGTTGGTGGCTGTGGAATCGGTGAGGGTAACCAAAAGTTGTATTGCGATCATTTGTATGTGTTTCTGCTGGTCAGAGGGAGCAGGCGCTCCGTGTTAAACGAAAGGGGGCAAGAGATGTGAATTGTTTTGCTCTCAAAAATAGGGTGCCATTGAAAGGAGTCATTACTGGGGTAGCGGTAAATGTGAAAGCTGACCAACTGAAGGGGAAGATTCCCGGTGTTTGTGATGCTTGTCGTTTGGTGCGACGCAGACAGGGTGGCATGTGTGGAGAAACAGAAATCATTGTCTGTTCTTTTGAGTTTTGATGTTGAGTCTTTGCCCAACAGAGTGATGTTAGGATATATAAATGATCCTGTATGAGCTTTTATGCCGACTACATTATGTTGTTACAGGTGTCAAGCTTATGGGTATGTGGCAGCAGTGTGTAGGAGGTTCCTAGGTGTGCAGAGGGCATGAGACAAAGGAATGTGTAGCATTGGGGAAAGTAGTGGTATGTGCTAATTGTAGGGGTGCCCATGATGCTGGGGATCAGAAATGTCCGTGCGAGAGGCAGGTTGAGGTTTCCAGGGTTAGAGTAGTACAGAAGTTGTCATATGCTGAGGCAGTGAAGAAAGTAGAAAAAGATTTGGTCAAGGGGGAGGGATCTGAGAGGAGTGGTGTGAGTAGTAGATATGTACCAGTACAGAGGGATGGGCCAAAAAGTGATATATGTTTCAGTAAGATTGGATTTTTGGAATTTATAGTAATGGTTATCAACTGTACAGCAGGGATGGAAAGTAAGTCGCAGAAAATAGAGGCTGTGGTGCAGCTGCAGAGAGGTATTTGTGTGTGCGAGACACAGTGTGTCAAGTGGTTGTGTCCCATCCTTTCAGGCTGTTGGCCTGAAGTATGACTAAATGCCTTTAAATAGTGGAGTATGGCGTTTATTATTATTTTTGTGAGTGTAGTGTTAGATGGTAGGGTATTTGTTTAGTTAAAAACACCAAATTAAGCAAAGTATAAGGGAGTTATACTCCAGTTTAGTAGGTGGCGGTAATGCAACATTTATTGGATGCCAACCGCCGTTAAACCTAATCGAAGAAGACAACTAATTTGTCCTTTCACAGTTTCCGTAGTAGTGTTTTACGTCCAGTACTTCCGGAAAACAAGAAAAAAGCGATCCAATGCTCTAAGAGGTCGCAGTCAGATCGAGGACAATATCACAACAACAAACCTGGTTTCGAATTTTGGTAGGTAGAATAGTACGAAGTGTTTGCCTCTCCATGCTGCTGTGCCGCATTTCAGCAGTGAGCCAGAGCGTAGCGAGATGGGGAACGAGTGTTCGGAGAGGCGCCCTTCTCCACCCCGCACTCTCCTTCAACTCCAACCGTTGTCAAAATGTCAGCTCCACCGAAGGTACCGTTCACCCTGCAGCCGCCCAGGGTGCCGGGCCGTACCGCGACAGCGTGTTGCTTCCCCGTACTGAATTCCCCATGAAACTAACCGGACAGAATCTCATAGACCGGGAGGTACAGATACAACAGGTAAGAAGAGTGCTCTAGTCTAGCTTGCTAATGTCATACTAACTAGTTAGCTTACCAGTGAGCCACATGTTTCGAAACGGGCGCGTGTGACCGATTGCTAAGGAATGTCAGATAAACAAACAAGAGGTTTACTAGCCACTGCAAGACTCATTTTGGTTAACTAACTAACCTTTCTCAATGAGACGGTGTCTGAAATTCAGCTATGTGCCTGTGTTATGACTATAGACTTGACAGTAATATGTCAGTGTATTGATTTTGTCTGTGTCTAGGAGTGTGGCTTTGCAGAACTCTACTCATGGCAGAGAGGGAGGAAGGCAAAGAAGGAATACTGTCTCCACGATGGCCCCCCATACGCCAACGGGGACCCACATGTGGGACATGCCCTCAATAAGGTGTTGTTATTTGCTACATTTGACATTTTAGTCATTTAGCAGAGAATCCAGCTGTGCATTATTTCTCAACTGGACTTGAAACCAGAACAGAGATTAATCAGTGCTGGCTCTCACTGGCAAGACAATGTCTTTATCATAATGATTCTTTGGTGTTGTTTGTTCCAGATCCTCAAAGACATCCAGAACCGCTTTGAGATGCTGAGGGGGAAACAGGTTCACTATGTCCCAGGCTGGGACTGCCATGGGCTACCCATTGAGCTGAAGGCACTGGGAGAGCTGGGAACCAGTGGACTGAGCCCTCTGCAGATAAGACAGAAAGGTCAGTGAGGCAGGGAACAGACAGCTGATATATTACTGGTCACTTATTGTGGATGGATGGAACTGACTAGGTATCAAACCCAGGTCACCAGTGAGACCTGGCAAGGATCATGTTAGCCTATTGAGCTGAAAGTGTAGGCTGTTAAAAGCGTAGGCATTCGCTTTTGGAGCTTACACAAATATTCACATCTCAGACAAAATTACTCATGACATGACTGTGGTTCACTGAAACACAAAAACAGCTCTGCCTATTGATTTAATAGAATCTGATATCCCCCTGTGTATGTATGACACCAGAAAATCAGCTGTGTGTCTGTTGATGAACTCTGGTCCCCTCTGCTCTCCAGCCCGGGAGTTTGCGAAGGGGGCTATCGCTCGTCAGCGCGCTGCCTTCCAGCGCTGGGGCGTGATGGCGGACTGGGATAAGTGCTACTACACCTTTGATGGGACTTATGAGGCAGCTCAGCTTAAGGTCTTCCAGGACATGCACAGCAAGGTGGGATATATTCTATCAATTTGGGTCAGCCTGCCTCTCTAGAAGATCTGACACTCATTATTTCGCTTGCTCGCTCTCTCTCCCCCAGGAGCTAACTGTTTGTTCTTGTGTTGTAATTTCTAGGGTCTGATCTACCAGGACTACAAGCCAGTTTTCTGGTCTCCTTCCTCCAGGTAGGCAGCACTTAGTGGCTTCTGGATATAGTCTCTGCTACATAGCTCTTCCACATACTTTTGGCCATGTAGTGTATGTGGATACCCCTTCAAATTAGTGGATTTGGCTATTTCAGCCACACCCATTGCTGACAGGTGTATTTTATTTATTTAACCTTTATTTAACTAGGCAAGTCAGTTAAGAACAAATTCTTATTTACAATGACGGCCTAGGTAGTATATGGGGCTTTGGTGATAAAACAGATGGTACTGTGATAGACTACATCCAGTTTGCTGAGTAGAGTGTTGGGGGCTATTTTGTAAACGTGGTTTAACTGCCTTGTTCAGGGGGGGCAGAGCGACAGTTTTTTACCTTGTCAGCTCGGGGATTCGATCTTGCAACCTTTCGGTTACAAGTCCAAAGCTCTAACCACTAGGCTTCCTGCCGCCCATGAAGATGAAGCAAAGCAGTGCGACAAAAACAACAACACAGAGTTACACATAATCAAATGTACAGTCAATAACACAAAATAAAATAAAAAAATAAAAATCTATAGATCTGTAGAAGAGTAGGGAGGTAGGCAATAAATAGGCCCTAGAGTTGAAAATAATTACAATTTAACATTAATACTGGAGTGATAGATGTGCAAGTAGAGATACTGGGGTGCAAAAGAGCAAGAGGGTAAATAATATGGGGATGAGGTAGTCAGGTGTGCTATTTACAGATTGGCTGTGTACTGGTACAGTGATCGGTAAGCTGCTCAGATAGCTGATGCTTAAAGTTAGAGAGGGAGATGTAAGACTCCAGCTTCAGTGATTTTTGTAATTCGTTCCAGTCATTGGCAGCTGAGAACTGGAAGGAAAGGCAGCCAAAGGAAATTGTTACGGAGTCTAGTTGATAGGTAATCGACTAGCTGGACTGTTCCCCAGACTCCACGTGTAGGGATTTGTACAATGCTTAACAAGGCTGTTGAACTTGACATTGGTGTCTGTCTTTATTCCCTTATCCAACCTAACGTACAGAAACATGGTATCAGAAGTGGCTCGGAAAACACACGTTTGTTAATTTTGTAGCTAAGTACAGTATAGGCGCAGTTACGTTCCATATGCGAACACACGCCGTTTCCTACTCACAACACTGATCAACTCGTTGTTAGCTGGCTAGCTAGCATCACTACCTACCTCCATGACTGAAGGGAAAGAAATCTCCTATTCCATTGCTATGGCAGCGAACATTCCGCCACCAAATCCCATGGTTCTCACAGGGGACTGGAAAACTAATTGGGACAACTTCAGGGATGAATTCGAGGACTATGCGCGGGCGACCGGTCTACATGAGAAACCCAACAAGGTACAAGCGGCAACTCTGAGGAGTTTAATGGGCAGCGAATGCAGGCATATCTACCGGCACAATCTCACCCTCACGGCACGACAACAGTGTGATGCAAAGGCTATATTGGATGCATTGGAGAATTACTTCAAACCCGCCAGAAACGTCATTTACGAGCGGTTCGTTTTCGGAAGCTGCAAACAGGAAGAGGGTGAGTCAGTACACAACTTTGTAACCCGTTTGAGAGAGAAATCCGCCACTTGTGAATACGGGGGATTGAAAGATGAATTGATTCGTGACAAAATAGTACTGGGAATTGCAAATGAGAATACGCGCCGGCGTCTACTGAGAGAGAGAGGCTTAACATTAGTAACTGCCATCGAAATGTGCCGCACTGCTGAAGTCACTGACATGAGAATGAGAGCAATGGAAACGGAAACCCCACGCTCCGACGTTGATACTGTTCACGCTGTTGCTAGGCAGACATTCAGACAAAACCAATCGAGGCAGAGTAATTCACCACGAACGGTGAACACAGAGAGCCCCGTAGCATGTAAATACTGTGGGAATACACACACACGTGGCAAAGAGCACTGCCCTGCCTACGGAAAACCATGCAGAGCTTGTGGAACTAATAATCACTTTGCAAAAGTGTGTCTCAAAAGCAAAAGAAGGGTGAGTGAGGGCAAGATTCACTGTGTTGATGATGTTACTCAATGTTCAGAGCTGAACAGTGAAAGGGACATTTACATGCATGAATCCATTGGGGCTGTACACTCAAGAGGGAAGAAATGGTTTGTGACACTACGATTACACAACAAGCAACAACAATGTCAACTGGATTCGGGTGCTACATGCAACGTAATGAGCTACAAAGACAAAATCAATCTGGCACCTGACACACATCTATTGCCCAGCGATACTAGACTAAAGCTGTACTCAGGAGAACTAATGAGCTCTATGGGCACCTTTGAGACCGAATGTGTTATTCGGGGACGCAAACACAAGCTGGAGTTTGAGATTGTGAAAACCAGTCAAAATCCTCTCCTCTCAGGCTCCACATGCGAACGCCTGGGACTGATGCAGTTCACTGTACCAAATGACCTGCACATTGTGGATCATGTCCAGCATGGACCCCTGTCCAAAGAACAACTACTCAGCAGATATGACGATGTATTCAACATTCCCGTTGAATCAGTGCCTGGGGAGGTACACTTTGAAGTGGATGAGAGCATCACTCCAGTCCAGTGTGCTCCTCGCAATGTGCCCATTGCAATGAAAGTGGCTGTGAAGGCCCAGCTGGACAAGTATGAGGCCGATGGCCACATGACATCTGTGACTGAACCAACTGACTGGATTAGCAATATGGTCATAGTGAAAAACCCAGAGAAGCTGAGGGTCTGCATCGACCCAAAGCATCTGAACCAAGCACTGAAACGATCCCACTACATCATGCCGACACTAGAGGATGTCCTCTATAAGCTTCCCAAGACCAGGATTTTCACCTTGGTGGATGCCCGAGATGCATTCCTTCAATGCAAGCTAGACGAAGAAAGCAGCTTCATGACTACCTTCTGGACCCCCTGGGGTCGGAAACGCTGGCTCAAGCTCCCGTTTGGTGTCTCAGTGGCGCCTGAGGTATACCAACGCAAGCAGCACGAGTTACTGGCTGGGCTCAAGGGCATTGAACCCATCGCCGATGATATCCTGATCGTAGGCTGTGGTGAAACAGACGAAGAAGCAGAACGCGACCACGATGTGAAGCTCCTGGCACTGATGGAGCGCTGCCGATCAGTTAAGCTTCGTCTTGGCCTGAAGAAGCTGCAGTTCAAGGTGAAAGACGTCCACTTCCATGGCCACATTCTCTCGGCAAAAGGCCTGAAGCCGGACCCAGACAAGGTCCAAGCGATCCTCGACATGCCAAACCCGTCTGATGCAAAAGGAGTACAGCGTCTCATCGGCTTTGCAAACTATCTTGCAAAGTTTATGCCACACCTATCAGCAGTCTGTGAGCCTCTGCGCCGGTTGCTGGACAAAGACACACCGTGGCACTGGCTACCCAAGCACGAGGCCGCAGTGCAGGAGATGAAATCTCTGGCTTCATCCATGCCAGTGTTGCGCTACTACGACGTCACGAAGCCTGTCACAATCCAGAGCGACTCTAGCCAAAGGGGACTTGGATGCTGCCTTATGCAGGAAGGCCAGCCCGTTGCGTTTACCTCGAGAGCGCTCACCCCCACCGAACAAAACTATGCACAAATTGAGAAAGAGTGCCTCAGCATCGTCTTCTCCTGCCAGCGATTCCATCACTACTTATATGGTCGAGAGCTGGTCACCGCTGAAACTGACCACAAACCACTCATTTCCATATTCAGTAAACCTCTCCTCAATGCGCCCAAGAGGCTTCAAAGCATGCTCCTGACTGCAAAACTACAGCCTGAAGGTCATTTACAAGCCAGGACCAGAGATGTACATCAGCGACACACTGAGCAGGGCAACAGCACAATGTACAGGTCGAGGCACTGCCTATCAGCGGCAGGCCATCTGTTCGCTACAGCAGGAACAACAAGATGTTCAACAGATCAATCAGGCAGACTACTTAAACGTCACAGATCACCGCCTAGCCCAGATCAGGCAACATACTGACAAGGACGAACACCTACAGTCACTGAAGTCCATGGCTCTCGCAGGTTGGCCATATCTGAAAGAGGAGACACCTTTCACAGTGAGAGAATACTGGACCTTTCGAGATGAGATCAGTGTGCAAAATGGCGTCTTGTTCAGAGGTCAGAAGGTCATTATTCCCAAATCACTACGTCCAGAGATGCTTACCCGCATACATTCCAGTCACGTTGGAGGTGACGCATGCTACCGCCAGGCTCGTGAAACATTATACTGGCCAAACATGCAAGCAGAAATTAAAGACTTTGTCAGCAACTGTACCACATGCAACGAGTACGCTCATGAACAGCAAAAGGAAACCATGATGTCACACGAACTGCCCACAAGGGCCTGGCAAATCATCAGCATGGACTTATTCAGCCACAGACAAAAGGACTATCTTCTCATCGTTGATCATTACTCTGACTTTTGGGAAATTGAACTGCTCCCTGACTTGTCTGCAGAGACGGTCATAAAGCGCTGCAAGGCGCAGTTTGCAAGGCAAGGTCAGCCTGACAAGGTAATCACGGACAATGGCCCACAATTCACTGCACAGTTCAAGCGTTTCGCCTCAGAATGGGAGTTTGACCACGTGACCTCCTCTCCAAGACACCCAAAAGCAAATGGCAAGGCAGAATCAGCTGTCAAGATTGCAAAAAACCTGTTAAACAGGGCCTTGCGCGACAGCAACGACCCATGGAAAGCGATCTTACAGTGGAGGAACACACCCACCGAAAACATGGACAGCAGCCCAGCACAACGCCTTCTGTCCAGACGTCTGAAGACTACTATCCCCGTAGCTAACAAGCTACTTGAGCCCTGCATCATGGTTGGCGTCACGGACAAAGGATGATATTACGGAGTCTAGTTGATAGGTAATCGACTAGCTGGACTGTTCCCCAGACTCCACGTGTAGGGATTTGTACAATGCTTAACAAGGCTGTTGAACTTGACATTGGTGTCTGTCTTTATTCCCTTATCCAACCTAACGTACAGAAACAGAAATGTTGGCTTTGGGGATGACCAGTGAGATATACCTGCTGGAGCGCGTGCTACGGGTGGGTGTTGCTGTGGTGAACAGTGATCTGACATAAGGCGGGGCTTTACCTAGCAAAGACTTATAGATGACCTGGAGCCAGTGTGTTTGGCGACGGATATGTAGTGAGGGCCAGCCAACGAGAGCATACAGGTCGCAGTGGTGGGTAGTATATGTTGCTTTGGTGATAAAACAGATGGTACTGTGATAGACTACATCCAGTTTGCTGAGTAGAGTGTTGGGGGCTATTTTGTAAACGAAATCGCCGAAGTCAAGGATCAGTAGGATAGTCAATTTTACGAGGGTATGTTTGGCAGCATGAGTGAAGGATGCTTTGTTGCGAAATAGGAAGCCGATTCTAGATTTCATTTTGGATTGGAGATGCTTAATGTGAGTCTGGAAGGAGAGTTTACAGTCTAACCAGACATCTAGTTATTTGTAGTTGTCCACATATTCTAGGTCAGAACCGTCCAGAGTAGTGATGCTGGTCGGGCGGGAGGGTGCGGGCAGCAATTTGTTGAAGAGCATGCACTTAGTTTTACTAGCATTTAAAAGCAGTTGGAGGCCATGGAAGGAGTGTTGTATGGCGTTGAAGCTCGTTTGGAGGTTTTTTAGCACAGTGTCCAAAGAAGGGCCAGAAGTATACAGAATGGTGTCGTCTGCGTAGAGGTGGATCAGAGAATCACCAGAAGCAAGAGCGACATCATTGATATATACAGAGA
Source organism: Salvelinus namaycush (assembly GCF_016432855.1). NCBI lineage: Eukaryota > Metazoa > Chordata > Actinopteri > Salmoniformes > Salmonidae > Salvelinus > Salvelinus namaycush. The sequence goes on along the minus strand of NC_052321.1, from coordinate 13,098,765 downwards.
GAGGAGTCGGCCCGAGAATTGAACCCTGTGGCACCCGCATAGACTGCCAGAAGTCCAGACAACAGGCCCTCCGATTTGACACACTGAACTCTATCTGAGAAGTAGTTGGTGGACCAGGCGAGGCAGTCATTTGGGAAAGCCAAGGCTATTGAGTCTGCCGATAAGAATGCGGTGATTGACAGAGTCGAAAGCCTTGGCCAGGTCGATGAAGACGGCTGCACAGTACTGTCTCTTATCGATGGTGGTTAGGATATCGTACATAAGTACAAAAATAAAAACGTTTTTAAAACATAACAAAAACTTCTAATTATAAATGAATTGATCAGTAACCATGATCACCATGCGCAATGTCAAGCATCGGCTGGGGTGATGTAAATCTTGCCGCCATTGGACTCTGGAGCAGTGGAAACACATTCTCTGGAGTAATGAATCACGCTTCAGCATTTGGCACTCTGACAGACGAATCTCCATAGACAATTATTCCTCCGTAGAAAAGATTGTGAACAGCCTTTCAAATTAGTGGATTCGGCTATTTTCCGATTCCACCAATGGCGTGCTCCTGGCGGATGTCAGCATAGTGCCAACTGTAAGGTTTGGTGATGGAGGAATAATGTTGAGGCTGTTTTTCAAGGCTGTTTTTCAAGGCTGTTTTTCATGGTTTGGGCTAGGCCCCTTAGTTCTAGTTAAGATTTACGCTACAGCATACAATGACATTCTTGACGATTCTGTGCTTCCAACTTTGTGGCAACAGTTTGGGTAAAGCCCTTTCCTGTTTCAGCATGACAATGCCCCCGTGCACAAAGCGAAGTCCATACAGAAATGGTTTGTCCAGATTGGTGTGTAAGAACTTGACTGACTCGCACAGAACCCTGACCTCAACCCCATCAAACACCTTTGGGATGAATTGGAACGCCGACTGCGAGCCAGGCCTAATCGCCCAACATCAGTGCCTGACCTCACTAAAACTCTTGTGGCTGAATGGAAGCAAGTCCCCGCAGCAATGTTCCAACATCTGTTGGAAAACCTTCCCAGAAGAGTGGAGGCAGTTATAGCAGCAAAGGGGGGGACCAACTCCATATTAATGCCCATGGTCTTGGAATGAGATGTTCGGCGTGTCCATATTCTTTTGGCCATGTAGTGTATCTCTGCTGCGTATCTCCTCCCCACCCCTCCTTTCATTCTCCTCCTCTTTACCTCTAATTCTTCCCCTCTCTCTCTCTCTCCCCAGGACAGCTCTTGCGGAGGCAGAGTTGGAGTATAACCCACAGCACGTGAGCAAAGCAATCTACGCCACCTTCGCCCTGGCCACCCTGCCCCCTAAGATGGCGGAAGCTGTAGGGGAGTTGGGCAGCATTTCTGTGTTGGTGTGGACCACCCAACCATGGACCATCCCAGCCAACCAGGCTGTCTGCTTTATGCCCAATGCCCAGTAAGTGCTACTGTCAACAGACATCCCCCCACACACATACCTGCATCTTCAGTACTATACGGTATAACTCCCATCTTTTGTAAATGTGTTCTAATATCTCACACACAGGTACTCAGTAGTGAAGAGGAGAGACAGCTCACAGCTCCTCCTAGTGGCAACTGAGCGCGTTTCCAGCCTGGCAACACTGCTGAGCACAGAGCTGGAGAGTGTGGGCACTTTCACAGGTAAACTGGACACACACACTCAGACAGACACATAAACATTGTCATGTCACTCTGTCACTTTCTCTTCCCATCCCCACCTCCAGGTGCAGAACTTGAGGGAGGAGTCTGCCAGCATCCCACCATTCCCAGGAAGGAGGTTCCATTGCTTCCAGCCAATTTTGTGACCATGGGCAAAGGAACGGGATTGGTCCACACAGCTCCTGCCCATGGGATGGAGGACTACAGTGTGGCCTCACACTTTAAACTGTCAGTGGTGCGTTCCTTTAGTTGACTAATATATCAATGGGATTGACAGAACAATATGAGTTGGCCAACTTCAAAAACATTCTGGCTTCCAGGCTAAAAGTCTTCATGAACTTCCAATGACATCTGTCCTAGAGATGGGCATGGTTTGTATTTCTATTAAGGATTCCCATTAGCTCATCCTGGGGTCCAATCTCTTCCTGGGGTTAATCAAATGTCCGAACGGATGTTAGTATTCGAATACTTGAGTGGGTGTTCATTTTCAGAGTGAACAAATTTCAGAACTATTTTAACAATGAAAAAGCTTTGTCTAAATTACATTATCCTTGTGACATTTTTACCTGCAATGATATACCAAAGAGTTTAATAACCACTACATTTGAAATTCCTAATTTAATGAAACTGCAAACTTTTGAGTGTAGTTTTTATAATGGTGCATTACATTGCTATTGCCCTACTTCAAATAGCAATTACAGGTGTTCATCTAAGAGTTTCCACAATACCTGACACAGATCAACGCAAAACACTCACCAGAAAAACTTTTTGTAACAATCAGTTATATCTTAGCGAAAATCACACTTCTCTTTCACTGTTGCTGTTAGCCAAACTACTGAAGAAAAGCAGCATGGCCGCTGTTTACCTCTGCCGTGTGCATTTGTGTCGTTCTGATTGGTCGGTAGTTTATCATTTTTTTCTGTGTAATTCTTTAAATAACAATGAGAATTTCGACTCCGTATATCTGAACGTCATGATATTATTCGAATAGTAAAATCATTTAAATTACCCACCCCTAATTTGTATGGCTGTGTGTGTTTCCTCTGTTCTAGGAGTGTATCGTGGATGAGGAAGGCAGGTTCACTGAGCTGGCTGGGCCTGAGCTACAGAGTCTGTCTGTGATGGGGGAGGGCAACGATACAGGTAGGAAGAAATGGTGTGAGAGAGACAGGGAGGAGAATGCTTAACTTATATTGTCTAGTTTAACTTCTTGCTCTCTTTGTACAAGCTTTTATGTGTTTTGTGTGCATGTCAGTGATCTCCATGCTGAAGGCTGTCGGTTCTCTAGTGAAGGAGGAGGAGTGTGTCCACAGTTACCCGTACGACTGGAGGAGTAAAGAGCCTGTAGTCATCAGACCCAGCAAACAGTGGTTCATTAACATCGCCAGCCTCAAAGACAAGGCCAAGGTAGGAATCACACACTGAGGATAACTCTTACAAACAGGGATGAATCTCAGTTCTCACTGCGATACATTGAGAATGATTCTTTCAAACAGGTGATGATTGTCACTCGCATACACTTAGAACAGGTCCCACTCAGTAAGTTAGACTCTTAGAAACTGAGAATGATTCTTCTTATAGAGCAGGGATCAACTAAATTCAGCTGCAGGGTGATTTTTTTCTTCTTCAGCGGATGGTCAGGAACATAATTACAAATCATTTGTAGACTGCAAGAAGTCCAAAGAGAGAGAATATTTGACTAAAACATTTAGTTGTGGAACCCTGCTCTAAAGGATTAAGAAACTCGTTCTAACTGTGTGTAGGAAGCGCTGGCTAAGGTGCGTGTGATCCCAGAATCGGCGAGGGGCAGTCTGTTGGCCCACCTGGACAGAAGACCGTACTGGTGTATCTCACGCCAGAGGAGCTGGGGTGTGCCCATACCTGTGTTCTACCACAAGGAGACAGGAGAGCCTCTCATTAACAAGTAACTACACACCCACAAACATTCTCAAACAAACACAACGCCACCCCGCTCTGACCCCTGCACTCTCCCCCTAAAGGCACACTGTATCCCATGTGACCCAGCTGTTCTCAGAGAAGGGCAGTGACTGCTGGTGGGAGCTCCCCCTGGAATCTCTACTGCCACCAGAGGTGCTCAAGAAGGTGAGTCACAGCAGCACTTCCACTCACAAGTCAGTGAATATGGTTGTATGATTAAAAGAGGATTTTAGCACCTTGTGTGTGTGAAGGTTAATGTATGTATGTCAAATCAAATCAAGTTTATTTTATATAGCCCTTCGTACATCAGCTAATATCTCGAAGTGCTGTACAGAAACCCAGCCTAAAACCCCAAACAGCAAGCAATGCAGGTGTAGAAGCACGGTGGCTAGGAAAAACTCCCTAGTAAGGCCAAAACCTAGGAAGAAACCTAGAGAGGAACCAGGCTATGAGGGGTGGCCAGTCCTCTTCTGGCTGTGCCGGGTGGAGATTATAACAGAACATGGCCAAGATGTTCATAGGTGACAAGCATGGCCAAATAATAATCAGGAATAAATGTCAGTTGGATTTTCATAGCCGATCATTAAGAGTTGAAAACAGCAGGTCTGGGACAGGTAGGGGTTCCATAACCGCAGGCAGAACAGTTGAAACTGGAATAGCAGCAAGGCCAGGTGGACTGGGGACAGCAAGGAGTCATCATGCCCGGTAGTCCTGACGTATGGTCCTAGGGCTCAGGTCCTCTGAGAGAGAGAAAGAAAGAGAGAAGGAGAGAATTAGAAAGAGCCAAGATTTTCTAAATGTTCATAAATGACAAGCATGGTCAAATAATAATCAGGAATAAATGTCAGTTGGCTTTTCATAGCCGATCATTAAGAGTTGAAAGCAGCAGGTCTGGGACAGGTAGGGGTTCCATAACCGCAGGCAGAACAGTTGAAACTGGAACAGTAGCAAGGCCAGGTGGACTGGGGACAGCAAGGAGTCATCATGCCCGGTAGTCCTGACGTATGGTCCTAGGGCTCAGGTCCTCTGAGAGAGAGAAAGAAAGAGAGAAGGAGAGAATTAGAGAGAGCATACTTAAATTCACACAGGACACTGGATAAGACAGGAGAAGTACTCCAGATATAACCAACTGACCCTAGCCCCCCGACACATAAACTACTGCAGCATAAATACTGGAGGCTGAGACAGGAGGGGTCAGGAGACACTGTGGCCCCATCCGATGATACCCCCGGACAGGGCCAAACAGGAAGGATATAACCCCACCCACTTTGCCAAAGCACAGCCCCCGCACCACTAGAGGGATATCTTCAACCACCAACTTACAATCCTGAGACAAGGCCGAGTATAGCCCACAAAGATCTCCACCACAGCACAAACCAAGGGGGGGCGCCAACCCAGACCAGAAGGAGAATGAAGGTTGTATGTGTGTGTTTGTCAGAGTAAAGCAGGAGAGGTAACCGACTACGAGCGTGGAGATGATGTGTTGGACATCTGGTTTGACAGTGGAACCTCCTGGGCTGCTGTTCTTGAAGGTGAGGCTCTGTGTTTAGCTAACCTGGCGCAGCTACGTACTACATCTGCCAAGTATTCTTACACTAGCAATTACACTTGTGTTTTCTTAGAATTCAAGGCTGTGTCTGAAGGTTGTTTTCTTAGCTAGGCCTAGCTAAATCACAATTTGCTAAGTGTCCTTACTGCACTAACCAGTTATTGAATACTGTACAAACTGCCTGGTAATGCTATCTCTTTGGCACATGGCTTATCGTGAATTGTTTATGCATTAGAAATGACTTCTCTCATATGAAGCGTGTCTAGTACTCGTATATCAGCCATTAGCTTTATCCCTCTCTGGAACACGCTGTGACACCTTACTGAAGTGTTTTATAGTCAGATAATGAGGAAGACTTTAATTTGTTTGGATATTGTTCTTGTTGTGGCATTTGGCAAGACTGACATCCAACATACAGCCACACAATTTCCCAAGGTTTACCCATGTTGTCCATGTGAGTGGTTGTGTTGTGTTTTCAGAAATGAAGGAGGAGAGTGACACTGACTCTGAGTCACGGCTCAGCTGGCTCCCTACCTCCCTACGCAAACCCCTGGTGCCAGGTTAATAACCCCCAGACCCCTCTTCTACTCATCCCTCCTTCCCCCCCTTTTCTACTCATCCCGCCTTCCCCCCCTTTTCTACTCATCCCTCCCCCCCCCCTTTTCTACTCATCCCTCTTTCCCCCCTTTTCTACTCATCCCTCCTTTCTTTCTCTCACTATCCCCCCCTCTCTCTCTCTTTCTCTCTGACTCTCCTGCTCTCTTCCCCTTCTCTCCTCAGCATGTGGGACTCTGAGCACCTTGTTTGGGAGCTGAGCACCTTAAAGATTGGTTATCTATAAGATTCACTCCCTGGCTGTGCTCTCTGTTTAGTCAGCAGTCTCTCTCTTTGGCAGCAAGGGAGGATCTCCCCCTGAAAGCCTGGTGGCTGTATCTGTGCTACTGTCTAAGGCAGGAGCACTACGGTCTCTAAGCCTCTCTCCAACCTCTACAGTACCCCGTGGCTTTGGAAGGCTGCCTCGCCATGTAACGTTTCTGTACTGTCTCTTTCAAGGCTGGCCAAGGTGGAATGTCTGTCGCTACTACTTTCATGCAGGGCATTGGTCAAGGCATGGTGGCACAATCTCGGTATACTTGTCATACATTGTCTCAATGTCCTCACTACCAGTGGCTGTGGTCTCTGTCCCTCTAGACTTGTCCTACCTCTTGTGGACAAAGACAGTGAAGTTCCCCTGATACTAACCATCTGGCTTTCCTCTCTGTTCGCATGAATTGGTTAAGAACAAAACACTGCAAAGAACTAAACATGTTTTTCCTCTCTCTCTCTCGCTCTCCCTCTCTCTCGTCAGATTCGAGGGCTGATGTGTATGTGGAGGGAAAGGACCAGATAGGTGGTTGGTTCCAGTCCTCTCTGCTCACCAGTGTTGCCGTGCAGAAAATGGCACCCTACAAGTCAGTGAAATACTTTTTATATCTATGTGTGCTTGTTGTAAATGTGTCCGTAAGAAAGCCAGAGAAGAATCTGTATTCATAACTTTCTCACTCAGGGCTCTGATGATACATTTCTTTCTCTCTCAGGGCTCTCATGATACATGACTTTGTGATAAGTGAGAAAGGAGAGAAGATGTCCAAGTCTTTAGGCAACGTAGTAGACCCCGATACAGTCATCCACGGGGGGGAGGTGAGAGGCTGTGGATGAGACCTAACCTTTCTGGAGAAACATACACACACTCCCGGGGTGGTCAACAGTGTTAGTCTTTAAAGGCTTTCACCCAACCCCACACTCCTATCTCTTTCCCTCTATTTCTCCCAGGACCCCAGTGTGTCTCCTGCCTATGGAGTGGATGTGTTGCGTTGGTGGGTGGCAGAGTCCAACGTCTTCTCTGAGGTCCAGATCGGCCCCAACGTGCTCAACTCAGCCAGAGACAGCATCAATAAGGTGAGTCTCATGGTGTCTACTATCTGTGAGTCTGTCTGAAAAAAGGTCTATCTGTGTAGAAGTCTCGTTACCTGCTTCTCCACACTGCTGTAATAACTCTTCCTCATCTCTTTCTAGTTGAGGAATACCCTGAAGTTCTTGCTAGGGAATCTGCAGGGTTTTGACCCTCGTACTCAGGCAGTGGACCCTAAAGAAATGCACTACATCGACCAGTACCTACTGCACCTTCTACGGAACTACAGTATGAAGATGACAGATGCCTACAATGATTTTGGTGCGGGCAGGGCCATCCGCCTGCTCCAAGCCTTCATCACCAGAGACCTCTCCAAGTTCTACTTCAGCATCATCAAGGACAGGTACTGATACTCTTGCTAAATACTACTACCACTATTATTGTTATTACATTGTCTACTACTACTCTGTTACACTTATGACAACACTATAATGACTAATGTCATTGCTACTATATGGCACTATTAATAGTCTGTTACTCTCTCCCTCTCCCAGGCTGTACTGTGATCCTGAGGACTCGTTGGGTCGGCGGTCCTGTCAGACGGTTCTAGAGGAGATTCTGGACGGAGTGACGCGCTCCATCGCTCCTATCCTACCTCACCTGGCCGAAGAGGTCTACTTACACGCCCCAGGACATAACGGTATGGCCTTATGTGTGTGTGCGTGCCTGCCTGTACCTGTGTGTGTGTGTGTGTGTCTCAGTGACTGAAAGTCTCTATCTTCAGAGGGGGAGACCCTGTTCAGGAGTGGCTGGATTAAGAGCAGTCCTGTGTGGCGGAGGCCGGGATTGGAGGAAGCCGTGGAGGGGGCATGCGCTATCAGGGATTCCTTCCTGTCCTCTATCCCAGGACGCAATGCAGCCGAATATGAGCTGACCATAGAGATTGAGCCTGGCCTACTGTTTGAACTCATTGAGGTAAGGGGGCAGAATGCGCTCTCTGATGTCCTCCTCATAATCACTATACCAGAAACGGCTGAGATGTAGTTGTATGGAAGTGACGGTCTATCAGGTCTCAGAAAGGCGACTCCAAGTTGGCTACCACAAACTTATCTTATCTAATACCCATCTAATCTCTCTCTTTCTCAGTCTCTCCAAGACGAACCTACTTCCTCTTACTCTCAGCTAACAGAGCTGATGATGTCATCGCAGACAACCCTGACTAGCGCCCTGCCCAGAGACCTGCCCGCTGATGCCCTCATCAGCAACGGCAGTTTCCTCATCAACCTTGAGGGTGAGTCCCAGCTAAGCTAACACTAGCACATTTACAATGCTGTAGTAGCTGAATCCAAAATGAAACTCGGGGTTCTATAGGGCTCCCGAGTGGCGCAGCGGTCTAAGGCACTGCATCTCAGTGCAAGAGGCGTCACTGCAGTCCCTGGTTCGAATCCAAGCTGCATCACATCCGGCCGTGATTGGGAGTCCCATAGGGCGGCGCACAATTTGCCCAGCGTCGTCCGGGTTTGGACGGGGTAGGCCGTCATTGTAAATAAGAATGTGTTCTTAACTGGCTTGCCTAGTTAAATAAAGGTTACTTTAAAAATGTTTTTTATATACAATCATATCCGCTTTAGCTGACATCCACAAAGCGGTTGTTTTGGCAGTGTAGGAGGTAGAACTGCGTTAGAGCTGTCAAATCCACAAGCAGCTCCTGGCATTATACCTAAAGCGGACGTTGCCATTGGCTGCACGGAGTCCCATTAAGAAATCCCATGCAGCCTTGTTTACAAGTTCGAACACTAGAATGTGAGATGTAATCTACACCTTTATTATGATGCAAATCCTCATTATTTAGTTTAAGGATTTTTTTTATTTGAGCATCATTATTTCTATATAGCCTACACTTTCTCATTCTGAACTTGTAACACGAGTGGGATGGGTGTGGCTTTGTGACACTGATCAAGATAAGCTGCTCACCAATTTGACAGCTCCAACACAGTTAATAGCCAATTTATACTTGCTCTAGCAATGCGATCCGGAGGCTCCGTAGGGAGGGTTTGACACAGTTGATGGGGCAGGAGGTCCTGTATAAACACTCACTTTCTTGACAACAGCTCTGCTCAGCGAAGCTCAAGAAGTATGAATGCTCTGACTACCTCTACGGCGGCCGCATCACGGTGAATTCTATACAGCCACTGCAGGTGTCGGATTGACCTTTTAGGCCTACACCTATATTGTGTTTATACAGGACCTACTGCCCCCACCTACCGTCAACTAATCATGTACATATGGAGCTATAAGGAGTCCTCCCACATTGTTACAAATTTTGGGAAGTGCATGGCGATGAGGCTCCAGAAACTACGAAATTGCATCACACCCACCTTACGGAGCCTCTGGATCGCCAACCCGGTGCAGGCATGTATTGGCTTTTACACCTCAGACTAGTGTTGAACGGTATACTGAAACTTCTGTACTTTTTGAAACTAGAATATGAAAAGGGTTCGTACTATAATTTGTGTTACTTTCCAGAAGTGGCTCGTGGGTAAAATCACATGGGAAGCCAAGCCAGAAATAAAAACTAAAAAGCCATATTACAACCAGTGATGTAGTGCAGGGTGAACACTGTTTACACCTTTTTTTATTTGTGAAAAAGCATTTATTCACCTTTTTGGTTACCACTGCTCTAGAAAGTTGAGTGAAGTTCAATCTCGTGCTTCACTCGGTGGGCTGATAATTCTAAGTGGCAAAAACAGCAGATGTTATTGCAGGTGTAGCGAAATGCTTGTGTTTCTAACAGTGCAGTAATATCTAACAAGTAATATCTAACAATTTCACAACAATACACACAAATCTAAAGTAAAGGAATGGAATTAAGAATATAAATATTTGGACGAGCAATGTCAGAGCGGCATAGACTAAGAATAGAATACAGTATATACATATGAGATTAATAATGTTTACACATTTTTGCATTACTTAAGTGGCCAGTGATTTCAAGTCTATGTATATAAGGCAGCAGCAGCCTCTAATGTGCTAGTGATGGCTGTTTAACAGTCTGATAGCCTTGGGATAGAAGCTGTTTTTCAGGCTCTGTCGCAGCTTTGATGCACCTGTACTGACCTCGCCTTCTGGATGATAGCAGGGTGAACAGGCAGAGGCTCAGGTGGTTGTAGGTGTCCTGGAGGGCAGGTAGTTTGCCCCTGGTGATGCATTGGGTAGACCACACCACCCTCTGGAGAGCCCTGCGGTTGTGGACAGTACAGTTGCCGTACCAGGGTTTTAGGTACCAAGTCAAATTTCTTCAGTCTCCTGAGGTTGAAGAACCACACTGTCTGTGTTGGTGGACCAGTTATGTGTATGCTGGGGAAATTGAAGCGTTCCACTAGAGGTCGACCGATTTTTCAACGCCGATACATTGGAGGACCAAAAAAGCCGATGCCGATTAAAAAATATATATATATATATACAGTGGGGCAAAAAAGTATTTAGTCAGCCACCAATTGTGCATGTTCTCCCACTTAAAAAGATGAGAGAGGCCTGTAATTTTCATCATAGGTACACTTCAACTATGACAGACAAAATGAGGGGAAAAAATCCAGAAAATCACAATGTAGGATTTTTAATGAATTTATTTGCAAATTATGGTGGAAAATAAGTATTTGGTCACCTACAAACAAGCAAGATTTCTGGCTCTCACAGACCTGTAACTTCTTCTTTAAGAGGCTCCTCTGTCCTCCACTCGTTACCTGTATTAATGGCACCTGTTTGAACTTGTTATCAGTATAAAAGACACCTGTCCACAACCTCAAACAGTCACACTCCAAACTCCACTATGGCCAAGACCAAAGAGCTGTCAAAGGACACCAGAAACAAAATTGTAGACCTGCACCAGGCTGGGAAGACTGAATCTGCAATAGGTAAGCAGCTTGGTTTGAAGAAATTAACTGTGGGAGCAATTATTAGGAAATGGAAGACATACAAGACCACTGATAATCTCCCTCGATCTGGGGCTCCACGCAAGATCTCACCCCGTGGGGTCAAAACTTAATATAATACATCAAAAAAATCAATTTAGCCTCAAATAAATAATGAAACATGTTCAATTTGGTTTAAATAATGCAAAAACAAAGTGTTGGAGAAGAAAGTAAAAGTGCAATATGTGCCATGTAAGAAAGCTAACGTTTAAGTTCCTTGCTCAGAACATGAGAACATATGAAAGCTGGTGGTTCCTTTTAACATGAGTCTTCAATATTCCCAAGTAAGAAGTTTTAGGTTGTAGTTATTATAGGAATTATAGGACTTTCTCTCTATACGATTTGTATTTCATATACCTTTGACTATTGGATGTTCTTATAGGCACTTTAGTATTGCCAGTGTAACAGTATAGCTTCCATCCCTCTCCTCGCCGCTACCTGGGCTCGAACCAGGAACACATCGACAGCAGCCAACCTCGAAGCAGCGTTACCCATGCAGAGCAAGGGGAACAACTACTCCAAGTCTCAGCGCGAGTGACGTTTGAAACGCTATTAGCGCGCACCCCGCTAACTAGCTAGCCATTTCACATCGGTTACACCAGCCTAATCTCGGGAGTTGATAGGCTTGAATTCATAAACAGCAGAGCTGCTGGCAAAACGCACGAAAGTGCTGTTTGAATGAATGCTTACGAGCCTGCTGGTGCCCACCATCGCTGTCAGACTGCTCTATCAAATCATAGACTTAATTATAACATAACACACATAAATACGAGCCTTAGGTCATTAATATGGTCGAATCCGGAAACTATCATCTCGAAAACAAAACATTTATTCTTTCAGTGAAATACGGAACCGTTCCGTATTTTATCTAACGGGTGGCATCCATCAGTCTAAATATTCCTGTTACATTGCACAACCTTCAATGTTATGTCATAATTACGTAAAATTCTGGCAAGTTAGTTCGAAATGAGCCAGGCGGCCCAAACTGTTGCATATACCCTGACTCTGCATGCAATGAACGCAAGAGAAGTGACACAATTTCACCTGGTTAATATTGCCTGCTAACCTGGTTTTCTTTTAGCTAAATATGCATGTTTAAAAATATATACTTCTGTGTATTGATATTAAGAAAGGCATTGATGTTTATGGTTAGGTACATGTTGGAGCAACGACAGTCCTTTTTCGCGAATGCGCACTGCATCGATTATATGCAACGCAGGACACGCTAGATAAACTAGTAATATCATCAACCATGTGTAGTTATAACTAGTGATTATGATTGATTGTTTTTTATAAGATAAGTTTAATGCTAGCTAGCAACTTACCTCGGCTTCTTACTGCATTCGCGTAACAGGCGGGCTCCTCGTGAGGCAGGTGGTTAGAGCGTTGGACTAGTTAACCGTAAGGTTGCAAGATTGAATCCCTGAGCTGACAAGGTAAAAATCTGTCGTTCTGCCCCTGAACAAGGCAGTTAACCCACCGTTCCTAGGCCGTCATTGAAAATAAGAATGTGTTTTTAACTGACTTGCCTAGTTAAATAAAGGTTACATATAACTTACCTGACACCCTAGACCCACTTCAATTTGCTTACCGTCCCAATAGTCACAGACGATGCAATCGCCATCGCACTGCACACTGCCCTATCCCATCTGGACAAGAGGAATACCTATGTAATAATGCTGTTCATTGACTATAGCTGAGCAATCAACACCCTAGCACCCTCCAAGCTCATCATTACGCTTGAGGCCCTGGGTCTGAACCCAGCCCTCTGCAACTGGGACCTGGACTTCCTGACGGGCCGCCCCCCCAGGTGGTGAAGGTAGGAAACAACACCACTTCACTGATCCTCAACACTGGGGCCCCACAAGGGTGTGTGCTCAGCCCCCTTCTGTACTCCCTGTTCACCCATGACTGCGTGGCTACACACTCCTCCAACTCAAATCATCAAGTTTGCAGACAACACAGCAGTAGTAGGCCTGATTACCAACAATGACGAGACAGCCTACAGGGAGGTGGTGAGGGCCCTGGGATTGTGGTGCCAGGATAATAAAACTCACCCAATGTCAACAAAACAAAGGAGCTGATTGTGGATTTCAGGACACAGCAGAGGGAGCACCCCCTATCCACATCGACGGGACCGCAGTGGAGGTGGAAAGTAGAGGTCGACCGATTAATTAGGGCCGATATGCAAGTTTTCATAACAATTGGTCATTTTGGATGCCAATTTTTGCCGATTTTATTTTTTATATATTTTTTAACACCTTTATTTAACTAGGCAAGTCAGTTAAGATCAAATTCTTATTTACAATGACGGCCTAAGTTAGGTGATATGATCCTTGACTAGTCTCCCAAAGCTCTTCATGGTGACAGAAGTTAGTGCTACAGGGCGATAGTCATTTAGTTCAGTTACCTTTGCTTTCTTGGATGCAGGAGACACAGATCGGATACAAGCAGAGAGAGATTAGTAGTACAGTGGTTCCCAAACTTGGGGTCGGGATTCATATGGGGTCCCCTAAAGTTGATATTATCAAACACAATAACTTGTTTATCTTTAAATGGGTATAGAATCCAATATTTTAGAGTAAACTTTTACTGTTAGAATGTACTTTAATGTCATTATGTGTTGGGACAGCCTGTGGGACCTAAAATTGATTGAAATATAAAACTGCTCTACAGATAGTAGTGACACAAACAGTGGTGAGGCTGAGGCAGGCTGCAATGCAGGAGGCAGAGAGAGGAAGCAAACAGAGGTTACAGTGGTTCCCAAATTTGGTTGGTGGGGTCCCCAGAGAATCTAATCTTAACACAATAACAAGTTCATCTTCAAATGGGTATATTGCCCTTCCAAGCAAAAAGGCAGTAACTGCTCATAGTGTGAAACTGAGAAAAATTGCTTTTATTTACCTTGGTTTCACAGTAACTTTATGCAGTTACTGCTAACATGACCCCCATTTCCTCAAACACAATACGAGGTAGGATACTTGTCCACATATTTAAGCATGTATTTAATTTAGCAAAATTGACAAATTTTCGACCAAATGAGCAGTTACTGCCTTTTTTCTTGGTAGGGCAGTATAGACTACAACATTTTAGATTCAACTAAGGGCTTTTTATACGGGTGCACTTTAGGTGTTTACAATACAGAATTGAATTACATGAGATACTAAGAACATGAACGTGATATGCATTTAGTCATTTTTTACTACAGAAAGTTACATTAGGCCTTCCCAATAGACCTGCATGAAAATGCAATCAAGCAATACAGTTCAAAAATGTAATACGTTTTGGTTTATATCGGTGGTGGTTAGTCTTCTCTATAATTTACCCCTGCCCCTTTTTTTACCACTACATCCCTGAATTACAACCTATGTGTTGTGATAATTGCATTGTTTGCTCTATAACCTGTTAGGCCTATATTATTATCACAGTGGGAAGGCATATGAACTAAGTCAGAGACAGAATAAATTCAGCCACACCTTTGTTTCATCACAAAACCAGAGAGCAACATCCGGTTTAGTCCACAAAGCATATTGCATGTAATAAACAGTTACATGACCTACAGCATGGTCAAGCAAGTTAACGTTTGACATTTTCAGACTACTAAACAACTATTGATTTAGAACCATGGAAAGTTACCGCAAGTCACAAAGAAAACAGGAGCTGCCTCCACTATTCCAGCACCATTTCAGCAAATTGCTTTGTAAACGTTTCAACATCATCAAATCACTTATGCTTAGTCTAATAGTGACAACTAAAAGATTCCAAAAACAATTTAGTCCAATCAACGTAAGATATCACATGGCTGTCCATGGTACTGATTTCTGTGTGTGCGTAAGTAGAAAAAACACAGTTGACTTACCCTACTTGTAGAGAAACGCCAATGCCATCCTCTCATGTTGCCCGAAGTGGTTTATGACTGTCATACAGTACACACTTAGTCTTCCTAGGCTACCTGGCCAGGCCAGAGGCACAATGTATGGATTTATGGTTGGATCAGATTTGCCGTTATATTCATTGGCCAGTACTTAAAATTAAGTAAAACCACAAGTCCAAATCCCTATATCCGTCATATGGCTAATTTAGGAAATGTCCAATTTTAGCTAGCTAGCCACCAGAGGGCAACAATTACATTTTTTTCTGCCAATGAAGTTTGGGTTGATGTGATTGGTGTGAAGCCAAGTCCAAACTGGTTTCCCTTTACACTTTTGTTTTGGTGTGCCAGGACCATTCACAGTTGAGCTCACTCAGTTTCTCAATGCTGATTGGCTATTATTATATACTTTTTTTATTAAGGGAGGCCAAATTATTTGTAATCTGTAGCACCATGAAATCAGCCAAAACAAGCTCAATAACTCAGTGCATGCACACGCTCTTATTGAATATGCATTCATTCACCTGTATTGTGAATAGGCCTAGGCTACATCTTGATTTACTGTTCAAATAAATGATTACCATTATGTAGTTAAATTGATTGTGTAGTTGATTTATTAATGCATACATGGCTGTCTCTCCAAAACAATTGTCCCAA
Organism: Salvelinus namaycush; assembly: GCF_016432855.1. NCBI lineage: Eukaryota > Metazoa > Chordata > Actinopteri > Salmoniformes > Salmonidae > Salvelinus > Salvelinus namaycush. Next base: position 13,083,217 of record NC_052321.1, on the reverse strand, counting down.
AGAAATCTAATGTAATATTGAACAGAGCAGTAGCTGAGTTTCTCTGTGACTTTGGCTAATATGCCTTTTTTTCCACTGTGGTTTGTTTTTGTATTGTGATACTAAACCTGGTATCAGTATCTAAGTCAATTCTGGTATCGTGACCACTACCTCAGACACCTCCAAAACTTCAGCTATGCGGGTGTCTGCTATCGCCAGTTAACACTTGATCTGATTGAATCTTTGCCTTAGGCTCTTTTTTACGGGCAGAACTTCTGCCTGTAATTCTGAACTTTGTTTTCACTAATTGGTCTTTTGACAAATCAGATCAGTTCTAAAAAAATAAAAAAAAAGAGCTGATGTGATTACACTAACACTAATTATTGTTGACCAAAGAATATCAAAATTGGGCTGCCGGTTTAACGCAATCATAGTCTGTTCAAAACACCCAAGTATTTTAGGGGTCATACAGTAACCTGGTTCGTGTTCAAAACAAGAAATTTTGTTGTGAAACGTTTTCCCTTGAAAAACATTTTAATATGGTGTCTGGTGGGCACTAATGAATATGACCTTTTATCCGCCCTAATCATAGCCCCTAGTAACCTTTTCTCTCTGTCCAATCAGGTGGGGTTATCCGTGAGGACAGTGCTTACCAAGTAGCGGCAGTGCCCACCTCCATGGCCCGGTGCCCGAGGTGCCGCCGGTACACCTCAAACTCTCCAGACTGCCCCTGCCCCCGCTGCCAGACCATCCTTACTAGGGCGCAGTGACACGTCCACCCGCACCATAACAACCTGCAAATTGCCCTCTGACCCGGTCTGTCTGCTTGAACTGACTCCAGACAACCAGGGGTCAACAAAGAAAGACCCTGCTTAGCAACGCACAGAGAGGGGTAACAGCCAGACATTTCTTCAGCTCTTCAACTGACATTGACTCTAGCATGTTGCCGCATGCAGTGAGGATGGATGGTTTACGAGACAGGCTTCGTAAAACAAAGCACACATTTTATTTTGATAGAGGGAATTGTCTTAAGAGCTATGCAGTACTTTTGAGTTCATAAGACACCTCCCAAAGAAGGGCACATCAGTAAGGTTTCAGTGATGTTTCCTAGAAAGGGACATGTATTGATAGTCCTGGACCCCTCCTATGAGGCACAGAGTGCAGAAATATACCTACTAAGAGAATCAAGTCATCGGGTCTGATTATTGTATGTATTAGAAGGATATATAGGGGATGGTACAACACTGAGCGCTTTGTTTTTTTTATTTGTATTCATGTTTAATGATAATCTGTATAGTACTCCTGTCCACTTGTATCAAATCTATTAAATAAAGGATTATCATTAAAATACACTCGGAAGCCAAATAGGTGCAATATTCATAAAAATCCTCTTAAACCAGTGATTCCTATCACCCTTTGAAAACCAAGGTGTCATTCAGTAGGGTACAAATATCTGAGTCTACCTGAATGGTTTGGAGAGAATCCCATGGCGGTTTGGACTGAATCCCATGGCGGTTTGGACTGAATCCCATGGCGGTTTGGACTGAACGCCACGTTTCCCCAAAACGTTCTTGGAACAGACATTGAAGTACGTTTGCTCCATTTAGTGTGTGGCTTGAAGCAATGCATGACGTATTAAGGGCAGTGATGCATTTAACCCACAACCCAACCTCCCCATTTTTCAGAACAGCACGGTTTCCATTTAACTGAACGGTGCAGTTTTTTTCCCCGTACTCAACGCAGCCATGTCCTGCTACCATTTGGAAATGACCAGTGTTAACTGTTCTTACCCCAGGCCCAGAGAGAGAGAGAAACCATGCTGAGCATTTAACTTTTTTTATTCTGCTGTCTGCCCCCAGTGTCTAGATTACAACTACAGAACAGTACAGTGGGTACAGGCACAGCTAGTAGTACTGCAGCATGTATAAATAACAGGTCTGTTTATCATACATCACTAATCTGAGGGACAGCTGAGGAAGGGATGCTTACTGAACAACCATATGGCACACACCCTGCAACCCCCTTTTGAGTGTGTCGTTAAGTATGTTAAAAGGGAGAGTACAGGGGCTGCTAGGTATAGCTGGGAGACAAAGTGACAGGACTTAACCAACTCCATCTAGGCCCCCCTTATTCTATTCTGAAATACAGGCTTGGACATTGATCAACCTAATACAATGTTATTTGAAATCGGAGTAAGATGAGTGAGCACTGGATTAAATTAAAAACCCATCCTACCCCCTCTCTATCATTTACACTTAATTAGATTCAACCTTTTCTTCTCAACTGAGCACAAGCCTCTCAAAAACAGGGTACCTCTGCTTCCTGTACATGATAGGTAATATACCAGTTCACTACCACTCTCTCACTCCTATATTGGATGCTAGCAAGAACAAAAATGCACAGAAGCCATCTAGTTCCCTCGCTTCTACTCCCTCTGTCCTTTCTCTCTTCCCCCTCTCTGTCCTCCTCCCCCTCTGTCCTCTGTCCTCCTCCCCCTCTCTCAGTCCTCTCTCTGCAGGTCCTCCACAGCCTCCAGTAGGTGTAGTGCCAGGCTGTACTGGCCGTGGTTCTCAGGTAGGATCTCTATGAGGCGGCTCACCAGCCTGCTGGTCTGACTCAGGGGCACCGACGGGCACCCCAGCTCACTGGGGTCCTGGGGACAACACACAGATATGCATCAGTAGCCCACACAACTAGGGGGTTGAATTAGTTACACAATATGCTGTTCAGTGGTTATAGGTTGACGCCGAAGACTAGCTGGTCTCACCATGGCCTTAAGACAGGTGTTATAGTGTGTATTCAGGAGGCTGGTAAGTCTCACTATAGGCTTGAGCCAGGTGTTCTACAGTGGTTATAACATGTTATAAGGTAACACAGAGGTTGATCTCACCATAGCCTTGAGCCAGGTGCAGAGTGTGGGGGGGAGGCGTGCCAGCAGCTCCATGGCGGGTCGGGTCTGGGTGTGGAGCAGGGAGTAGCTCAGCCTCTGGCCTGTTAGAACCAACAGCTGGGAACCCAACACGTCCTTATCCTCCACCTCAAACATCACCTGACAACACACACACCTCAGGCTTCAATGTCATATTTTGTGTGAGTGATCATATTCATTGTGTGTATAAAGTTATTAAATATGACAAGTGACATGAGTGTATGAATATGTAGTTTTAGGTACACCACCCGCTCACGAAAATGGATCTCTCCTACAGACAGTGAGTCACGTAGCCGTGGCTTGCTATATAAAGCAGACAGACGTCGATGCATTCAGTTACTGTTCTATTGAACGTTAGAATGGGCAAAACCAGTGACCTAAGTGACTTTGAGCGAGGTATGATCATTGATGCTAGGCACTCCGGATCCAGGATCTCAGAAACAGCCACCCAGGTTTACAGAGAATGGTGAGACTGACAAATAACATCCAGTCAGCAGCAATCCTTTGGGGCGAAAACAGCTTGTTGATGAGAGGTCGAAGGAGAACGATAAGAACCGTGCAAGCTAACAGGCGGGCAACAAACAGACAAATAACGGAACAGAACAACAGTGGTGTGCAGAACGGCATCTCGGAAACACACAACTCCTCGATCCTTGTCACGGATGGGCTATTGTCATAGACGACCACCCTGGGTCCACTCCTACCAGATAAAAACAAGAGAGCTCCAGTGAGAACACGGTCAGTGTTGGCACTGGGCAATTGAGGAGTGGAAGAACATTCCGTTTACTTGAGTGGCCTGGTCAGTCCCCAGACCTCAACCCAATAGAGCATATTTGGGATGAGATGGAATGGGCTGTTTGCAGCATGAACATACCAACGTCCAATCTGCAGCAACTACGTGATGCCATCGCATCAGCATGGACCAAAATCCATGTGGAACATTTCCAACACCCTGTAGAATGCCCTGAAGAATTCAGGCTGTTCTGGAGGCATAGGGGAGTCCGACCTGGTACTAGATGGGTGTACCTAATACACTCACTGGGGGTTTTATGTTATATGTGTTAGTATGTGTATCAGTTTCTATCCAGTTACCAGCAGATGTGTATTGAGGGACCTGTTGGTGTTTGACTACCTACCTGCTCTGCCCGGGGGTCCAGGCCCTGGTTGTACAGCTCACACACCAGATGTCTGCGCAGGAGGTCCGGGTTGACCTGCAGCAGGAGTCCCAGGTCCAGACACAGAAGGCCACGTCTTGTCCCCTGACCCAGACCCAGGGCCCTCCACCGCCTCCCTCTGGGTCGTCACCCAGCCTGTCAACACCCTGAGCAGGAACTCCTGTCTGAGGGAGACCAGGCCAGGGTCCATGTCTCCACTGGGCATCAGCTGGATGGACGACAGCTCTCTAAAGAAGGCATTCTTACCCTGGAAGAAGGAAAGACTTGCAGTGTATAGTGTAGGTCAGTGTTTCCCAACCCTCTCCTCAGGGCCCCCCAGACATTTAAAAACTGGCACACCTGACTCAGTCAACTAATCATCAAGCCTGTGACTAATTGAATCAGGTGTGCCAGTTTAGGGTTAAAACAAACATGTGAAACATCTGGGGGGGCCAGAGGAGAGGGTTGGTAAACACTGCTGTAGGTGTTATGCATGTGTGTACTCTTTGGTTTACACTACTTGTTTGTCTCACCTTGCTGTCGAACAGGCTGAGTGGTTTGATCCTGAGACTGAAGGTCATAGCAGTGTGGAGTAGAGAGGCCAGGAGATAGTGGTGTTGTACAAGGGGGTAGTGAACTCCCTTCTGCTCCAGGGCTAGCTCTGCTAGGGAGGCAGGTCCCTCTGCTCCCCCCCACACCTCCTCCACACACAGCTCTGGAGGAGGCACCTCTTCTACCCCCGAGTCTGCCTGGAGGGGAGAGGGGTTCAGAGTAACCAAGGACCAGCCTCACTTGCCAGTATCACTATTAAAAACCATCCAAAGCGCAGTCTATCTGTGCAACTACAGATGCTTTAGTTCAAAAAGTTTTTTTCTAAATCCCCGTGCTGCAGTAATGGTACACTGTGACAAACTCTCTTGCATGGTGACATGCACATATACCCACTTTGCATGCAGCACATGCTTTTTACCTGTGCTGCAGCGCAGGGAAACATTTTAATCTGCCCAACTGTATGCATCCATCCATCTTTTTTGATCCGTACCTCCATCAGAATCTGTAGCAGCTGAACACAGGAGCCCAGAAATGATGTCATGGCGCAGTCTCCCATTCCCACATCCTGAATACACACACAGACAGACGTTATGTACACGTCTATTCACAACCAAAACACAAGTCCCAATCAGAGAGGCAAACATGTAAGGCTGAATAGGCAGGGCTGCTCACCCGTCGACACAGGCGGTCCTTAGGGGCCTTCCCCACCTGTGGAGAGGAAACAAACAATTGGAGCACTATAAAGAGAATCGTGATCAGAATCAGGACACACTGGGGACTGATTTGAATCGTTACGTCCCTACAGAATATGTTTATGTATGTGACAGTTCTGATGAACATATTCTGTAGGGATGTAACGATTCACAGATACGCATCGATCCCCGGTTCAAATTTTTAAGATAGGACTGAATCAGTCAGAAACTCGATTTAAACGTTACGTATCGCCGGTTCACTAACATGGCTCATATTACTTTATTTCCTCTCCTTCAGTGTCGAGCATGTAACTGTGTTGACAGTCATTGATCAACAACTCCAGGCAATATCAGTAGCCTAGTCAACTGCACATTGCCTAACAAGAGGTAGGTCACCTGTCACCTTCAGCATTCAAATGTTTGTAAAATGGCTTGCGCAATATTAGGCTTTATTAGTTGAGTGACAAGTTCAACCGATGTAATTTCAAGGTTATTGTTATCAAAGGTGCTGTTAAACGTCATTTTACCGGAATAGCCTAAGCTACCGCTGGAGACAACTCTCATTTGGATATAGTGAACTAAACTCCACTCCATGGTGAAGGAAGATTCTGATGACTCCACAAACAGTGGAGCAGAGACCTGGGTTTGTGGAATCTAGCTCCAGGCTTTGTGGAACCTAGGACCAACTCCATCGATTCGCCCAAGGTCAATACTTCAAATGCATTTAATTATCGAACGCCTACCTTGTACCTATGTTTGTCCTCTGTAGTTGCGTGCCTTTGTTCGCTGAAATCCATACATTTTCAATAAATGTTAATCAAATACAACCACCCACTTTTTCCTTGTTGAGATTCAATTGGCGCATTTGCGACGAGTTGCCATCTGAGCAAACAGTTAGTGGTTGTTTTTGTTTAAAGTTTGAAAAAGTCTGGATTTTGGCAAAAAATAAATCAAAAGCTGTGCTATATATATATTCATTTTAATGAGGAATATTATTACATTACTAGCTCAAACACTTTGAATCTGCAAAAATTATAAATGAATTTGTGATTTCAGATCAAAAGTGGGGGGGACAAAAAGCAAACATTGCCCCCCCTTATCTGGTAGTGGGGTGGTAGGTGCCCAGTCTCCCTTGTGGCTTAGCCCTACATACACCATACACACTGAACTAAAATATAAACACACCATGTAAAGTGTTGGTCCCATGTTTCATGAGCTGAAATAAAAGATCTTAGATATTTTTCATACATACAAAAAGCTTATTTGTCTCAAATGTTGTGCACACATTTGTTTACATTCCTGTTAGTGAGCATTTCTTCTTTGCCAAGATAATCCATCCACCTGACAGGTGTGGCATATCAAGAAACTGATTAAACAGCATGATCATTACACAGGTGCATCTTGTGCTGGGGACAATAAAAGGCCACTAAAATGTGCAGTTGTCACACAACACAATGCAATTGGCATGCTGACTGCAGTTCGGCGTCGTAACCGACTTCAGTGGACAAATGCTGCACGGCCCCACGCTGAAAAGTGTGCTCTTCACGCATTAATCCCGGTTTCAACTGTCCCGGGTAGATGGCAAACCACGTGTCTGGTGGCGGTGGAGTTATGGTATGGGCAGGCATAAGCACGGACAACGAACATAATTGCATTTTATCGATGGCAATTTGAATGGACAGATACCGTGACGAGATTCTGAGGCCCGCCATCACGTTTCAGCATGAAAATGCACGGCCCCATGTCGCAAGGATCTGTACACAATTCCTGGAAGCTGAAAATGTCCCAGTTCTTCCATGGCCTGCATACTCACCAGACATGAGCATGTTTGGGATGCTCTGATTTGACATGTACTACAGCGTGTTCCAGTTCCCACCACATTCAGAAAATTTGCACACCCATTAAAGGAGGAGTGGGATAACATTCCACAGGCCACAATCAACAGCCTGATCAACTCTATGCGAAGGAGATGTGTTGCGCCACATGAGGCAAATGGTGGTCACACCAGATACTGACTGGTTTTCTGATCCACGCCCCTACTTTTTTTTAAGGTCGACTCTATATACACAAAAGTATGTGGACACCCCTTCAAATGATTGGATAGGCTATTATTTCAGCCACACCCGTTACTGACAGATGTATAAAATCAAGCACACCGCCATGCAATCTCCATAGACAAACATTGACGATAGAAGGGCCTTACTGAAGAGCATAGTGACTTTGAACGTGACACCGTCATAAGATAACAAGTCAGTTTGTCAAATTTCTGGCAGTCCGAAGGACGTATCTGGGTTTGGCGGCTGCCAAGAAAACACTACCTGCCCCAATGCATAGAGCCAACTATAAAGTTTGGTGGAGGAGGAATAATGGTCTGGGACTGTTTTTCATGGTTCAGGCTAAGCCCCTTAGCTCCAGTGGCATTCTAGACAATTCTGTGCTTCCAACTTTGTGGCAACAGTTTGGGGAAGGGCCTTTCCTGTTTCAGCATGACAATGTCCCGTGCAGAAAGCAAAGTCCATACAGAAATGTTTGTTGAGATCGGTGTGGAAGAACTTGACTGGCCTGCACAGAGCACTGACCTCAACGCCATCAAACACCTTTGGGATGAATTTAAACACTGACTGCGAGCCAGGCCTAATTGCCCAAGACCTGTGCCCGACCTCACTAATGCTCTTGTGGCTGAATGGAAGCAAGTTCCCGCAGCAATGTTCCAACATCAAGTGGAAAACCTTCCCAGAAGAATGGACTAAGTCCATATTAATGCCTGTGATTTTGGAATGAGATGTTCGACAAACATGTGTACTTTTGGTCATATAGTGTATCTGTGACAAACAGATGCAGAACTGTATTCCCAGTCATGTGAAATCCATAGATTAGAGCCTAATGAATTGTTCAAATTTTCTGTTTTTCCTTTATATGAACTAACTCACTAAAATCTTTGTTGCATTTTGTGTTTAGGGTTTGGTTCAGTGTACATGTACATAATTTACACACACAAAGAGAGCGAGAAGTCAGCTCAGACAGATACAGCACACACACACACAGAGAGAGAAGTCAGCTCAGACAGATACAGCACACACAGAGAAGTCAGCTCAGACAGATACAGCACACACACAGAGAAGTCAGCTCAGACAGATACAGCTCAGAGTCCTAGCTCATCAGATCCATCAGCAGCAGATTTTAATTTGGAATGGAAAATGTATGTGTTTATGCAAACAAATGTTAGTGCATCGAACCGATTCGTTTCAAACTAAAACTTATCGTTCCTGTATCGTATCGGAGCCCGTGCATCTAGATATCGAATTGTGTTGAAAGGGAAAGATGCACATCCCTAATATTCTGCTCACCTTCTCTATAAGGAAAGCAGCAGCTGAGAAACATTTAACGATGAACGTGTTCCACATCATTGAAGAGATGCCTGCAGGAGAAAGAGAACCATCTTATAGCACAAACGAAGGGACACACTGAGTGAATATTGCATAACGTGAAGCATAGTCTCACCCAGCTGGATGTGAGGACTTGAGACTAGCTTCAGGTGCTCCACCGCCCAACAAAGATATCTCCCCTCCTAAAGAGAGAGAGAGACAACAAAATATTTGACTGTACACCTCAAACTGTCAGTATATACAGTACCAGTCAAAAGTTTGGACACACCTACTAATTCCAGGGCTTTTCTTTATTTTGACTATTTTCTAGATGTAGAATAATAGTGAAGACATCAAAACTATGAAATAACACATATGGAATAATGTAGTAACCAAAATAGTGTTAAACAAATCCAAATATATTTTATATTTGAGATTCTTCAAAGTAGCCACCCTTTGCCTTGATGACAGCTTTGCACACTCTTGGCATTCTCTCTATCAGCTTCATGAGGAATGCATTTCAATTAACAGGTGTGCCTTGTTAAAAGTTAATTTGTGGAATTTATTTCCTTAATGTGTTTGAGCTAAATCAGTTGTGTTGCGACAAGATAGGGGTGGTATACAGAAGATAGCCATATTTGGTAAAAGACCAAGTCCATATTATGGCAAGAACAGCTCAACGACTGGCCATCATTACTTTAAGACATGAAGGTCAGTCAATGCGGAAAATTTCAAGAACTCAAGTGCAGTTGCAAAAACCACCAAGCGCTATGATGAAACTGGCTCTCATGAGGACCGCCACAGGAAAGGAAGACCCAGAGTTACCTCTGCTGCAGAGGATAGGTTCATAAAAATTACTCCACCTCAGATTGCAGCCAAAATAAAAGCAACAGACATCTCAGCATCAACTGTTCAGAGGAGACTGCGTGAATCAGGCCTTCATGGTCGAATTGCTGCAAAGAAACCACTACTAAATGACACCAATAAGAAGACTTGCTTGGGCCAAGAAACACAAGCAATGGACATTAGACCGGTGGAAGTCTGCCCTTTGGTCTGATGAGTCCAAATTTGAGATTTCTGTCTTCGTGAGATGCAGAGTAGGTGAACGGATGATCTCTGCATGTGTGGTTCCCACTGTGAAGCATGGAGGAGGAGGTGTGTTGCTGTGGGGATGCTTTGCTGGTAACACTGTCTGATTTATTTAGAATTCAAGGCACACTTAACCAGCCTGGCTACCACAGCATTCTGCAGCGATACTCCATCCCATCTTGTTTGCGCTTAGTGGGACTATCATTACCCAAAACACACATCCAGGCTGTGTAAGGGCTATTTGACCAAGAATGAGATTGATGGAGTGCTGCATCAGATGACCTGGACTCCACAACCTCAACCCAATTGAGATGGTTTGGGATGAGTTGGACCTCAGAGTGAAGGAAAAGCAGCCAACAAGTCCTCAGCATATGTGGGAACTCCTTTAAGACTGTTGGAAAAGCATTCCAGGTGAAGCTGTTGGAAAAGCATTCCAGGGGAAGCTGGTTGAGAGAATCCCAAGAGTGTGCATAGCTGTCATCAAGGCAAAGGGTGGCTAATTTGAAGAATCTAAAATATACTTTGATTTGTTTAACACTTTTTTGGTTACTACATGATTCCATATGTGTTATTTCATAGTTTTGACATCTTCACTATTATTCTACAATGTAGAAAATAGTAAAAATAAAGAAAAAACATTCTTTAAGAAGTGTCTTAACTTTTGACTGGTACTGTAGATGTGTATGTATATGCATGTCTGTGTGTGTAAATGTGAGTGTGTGTATATAGATACAGTGGGGAGAACAAGTATTTGATACACTGCCGATTTTGCAGGTTTTCCTACTTACAATGCATGTAGAGGTCTGTAATTTTGATCATAGGTACACTTCAACTGTGAGAGACGGAATCTAAAACAAAAATCCAGAAAATCACATTGTATGAAGTAGGAAAACCTGCAAAATCGGCAGTGTATCAAATACTTGTTCTCCCCACTATGTATGGATATCTATGTGTATAGATGTGAGTGTGTTTATGGATGTGAAGGTCTGTGTGCCGGTACTGTATGGAGCCCCACCTCTGGGTCTTTGTTCCACTGCACCACGTACTCCCAGCAGCAGTGGGCAAACAGCAGGTCAGGAGAGAGGGAGTCTGGGAAACGCTGACACACAGACACCAGCAGCTCTGGAGGAACACAGGAACACACACTTTAATATAACAACAACAAATACACTTCCCTATGGAGGAATCGGGTTAGTGACCACAGGAGTACACACTCACCTGCTGCCCTGTTGAAGTCTGGATCCTCCTGGCTCTTTTCTCCCTCCCCCTGCTCTGGCTGGGAGGGCTGTTCCGTGCTCTCGGCCTCCCCCCTCCTCTGCAGCATGTCCTTCAGCCGCTCAGGGGCCAAGTCTTGCCTGAACACCCACTTAGCCACGCTGTCTGCTATACCACCTGAGAGAGGACGAAGGGGAGAGAGAGAGCGTAGGTAATCACTGATCTACTGTATATGTGATTGTATCTCTCTCACCAATTCCAACCCTCTCAGATCGGGATTATGGACTTTTTATTTCTTATAGTACGTATCCAGTACCTCGGCCCCCCTCCAGCAGGGCTTTGACTGAGCAGTGTGGTGTGGCGCTCCCTGGTGTTCCCTGAGGAGGAGGCACACACAGCAGTGTCTGCAGGGACCACACGTCCTCCAGCTGTCTCACACACACCGCCCACTGCTCCAGTTCCAACGACACCGCCTCCCACTCTGGCTGGAACTGATACACACACAAAGAGTCAGTGACAAAGCACACATATCAGTGTGTGTGTGCTAGGGTGTGTGTGTTCACCCTTTTCTTTGCCAGAGCCAGGTGATTATATGTGTGTGTATGTGTGTGTGTGGTGTGTGTGACCTTGGTTTCAGCCAGGATGGTGATGTTAGCCTTAGCAGCGCGGTGAGCCACTATTGCAGCCAACAGGGCGGCAGCAGAACTGTGGGACTGGACACATGCAGCACGCACCTGCTGCCACCAGGGGGAGACACACTGCATGTCCCACGACTCCTCCACCGCACCTAGGGAGAGGAGGAACACAGTCGTCTACAGAAGTCAATGGGAGTCTAGCTACATACCATCTAACCACAAGCTAACTCAATGTCATCACAGCACAGACAACATTGGAAATAAGATGTGCTCACACACCTTTCATGGAGCTGAGGGCAGTGAGCAGTGTGTGTAGGTGTCTGACGGCCTCTGTTTTTTTCAATACTTCCTTCTCTCTGTGCAGCCATACACTCAGCAGCAGAGACTGAGGGAAAACACACACGGACAAACAACATGGATGAGTTACATTTCATTCTATTTCAAACAGTCTATTCTTCCTCCCATACCCAAATCATCCCTTTCTAGAATCGGCTTCCTCTTATTCCTCCACCACCTCTTCACCCTCTCTCCCGCCTCTCCTCACCAGTAGTTGCTGTGGGCTGATGCCGGTCTTCTGCAGTGTGTTACAGACTTTCTGTAGAGGGCTCTCTCCTGTCAGACAGCCCCAGAACAGAAAGCTCCCTACAGGGGAAAAACACACACACAAACTAACCTCTAATACACTTATAGGTAATAGTGTGTGTGTGTGTGTCTGTGTGTGTGTGTCTGTGCGCGTCTTTGTGTTGTGTGTGTGCGTTTTCATTCTACCAAGCTGTGTCCAATCTGCGTTGGGCCCTGGCACCACTCTGATCTCCTCTCCCTCACACTCCATCTGGGACAGGAAGCTCCGGACAGGAAGTGATGCGTCAGGGGAGTCCTGGGCGAAAGAGACGGAGGGGCGGGAGCCGGACGTGAGTTCTGCGTAGCGCTGCAGGGTAGGGGAGACACGGGCCAGCTCCTCCTCTATACCTGCAACCTCCGTCTGAAAAGGAAGAGGAGGATGTGGAACAAGAGAAGAGGGAGAGAAAATAGAAGAGTGGTTCTAGATTGGTGAGTGTTGCTGACAACTCAGCATTGGCCTGCCGTTTACTGCTCTGAATGTAGCTAGTTAATTCAGTGTCAGACTGCTGTACAACCAGTGGTGTTTGTTGTACTCACAGGTTCAGTGTGTGTGTCTGTGGTGGCCTCCCCAGTAGAGTGGAGCTGTTGGATGTCTGTGTAGAGCTGCAGCAGTTTCAGTTGGGAGGAAGACAACTGGAACAACCCTTCATCTACCGCCTCAGGGTCTGCAGGGACAGTGCACACGGGCAACACACAGAGGCATTAACCCACACACACAGGCATTAACCCACACACACAGGCATTAACCCACACACACAGGCATTAACCCACACACACAGGCATTAACCCACACACACAGGCATTAACCCACACACACAGGCACTAAGACACCTATTTGTACACGGTTTAATAATATTCAACCTCAATAAATATCCAGAAATACACGGTACCTTGCCCTTTGAGACTGGCCAGTAAGACTCGGGTGATGTTGGTCAGACAGGAGACTGGAGCATTCTTATTGGCTAGCAAAGACTCCAGGGCCTAAAGGACAGGACAGAGAGCAGTAAGTAGTAGTACACCACATTCCATGGGTGTGCTGACCCCACTATGTATGTATGTGTGTGTGTGTGTGTGTGTGTGTGTGTATATATGTATGGTGTGTGTGTGTGTGTGTGTGTGTATATGTGTGTTGACCTGTTTCTTAACGGCAGGGTGTTTGATGTCCAGCAGTACACTCTGGGCCTCGCTCTCCAGGATATCTGTGGAGAGGAGGTCAAAGGTAAGAAAGAGCTCTTCTGGTTTTCCCTGTTCAAATACTTCTGTAAAGGGTATCCTCCCATCTGTTCATTTTCCCCCTCCATCTCTGTCGTACCTGGTTCCACCTCTCTGCTCTTCAGTAGTGTGGTCAGTCTCTTCAGCAGGTGCATGTCCTTCGCCCTCTCACTCTTCTTATCACTGACATAGGGAACATAATCATTACGTCCCTTTGGTAAAACTACACAGGCTGTGTATGGTGCATTCGGAAAGTATTCAGACCCCTTCACTTTTTCCACATTTTGTTACGTTACATCAATCATCAATCTACACATAATGACGAAGCGAAAACAGGTTTTTAGAAATGTTTGCAAATGTATTAAAAAATTTACTGAAATACTTTATTTACATAAGTATTCAGACCCTTTGCTATGAGACTCGAAATTGAGCTCTGGTGCATCCTGTTTCCATTGATCATCCTTGAGATGTTTCTACAACTTGGAGTCCACCTATGGTAAATTCAATTCATTGAATTGTCCATAGAGCTCCGAGACAGGATTGTGTCGAGGCACAGATTTGGGGAAGGGTACCAAAAAATGTCTGCAGCATTGAAGGTCCCCAAGAACAAAGTGGTCTCCATCATTCTTAAATGGAAGAGGTTTGGAAACACCTAGACTCTTACTAGAGTGGGCCGCCCGGGCAAACTGAGCAATCGGGAGAGAAGGGCCTTGGTCAGGGAGGTGACCAAGAAAGGCCACTCTGACAGAGCTCCAGAGTTCCTCTGTGAAGATGGGAGAACCTTCCAGAAGAACAACCATCTCTGCAGCACTCCACTAAATCAGGCCTTTATGGTAGAATGGCCAGACGGAAACCACTCCTCAGTATAAGGCACATGACAGCCCTCTTGGAGTTGCCAAAAGGCACCTAAAAGACTCTCAGAACATGACAAACAAGATTCTCTGGTCTGATGAAACCAAGATTGAACTCTTTGGCCTGAATGCCAAGCTTCACGTCTGGAGGAAACCTGGCACCATCCCTACAGTGAAGCATGGTGGTGGCAGAAATATGCTGTGGGGAGTTGTTTCAGTAGCAGGGACTGGGAGACTAGTCAGGATCGAGGCAAAGATGAACGGAGCAAAGTACAGAGCGATCCTTGATGAAAACCTGCTCCAGAGTGCTGAGGACCTCATACTGGGCAAAGGTTCACCTTCCAACAGGACAACGACCCTAAGCACACAGCCAAGACAACGCAGGAGAGGCTTCGGGACAAGTCTCTGAATGTCCTTGAATGGCCCAGCCAGAGCCCGGACAGGAACCCGATCGAACATCTCTAGAGAGACCTGAAAATAGCTGTGCAGCAACGCTCCCCATTCAACCTGACAGAGCTTGAGAGGATCTGCAGAGAAGAATGGGAGAAACTCCCCAAATACAAGTGTGCCAAGCTTGTAGCGTCATACCCCAAAGAAACTTGTCTGTAATTGCTGCCAAAGGTGCGTCAACAAAGTACTGAGTAAAGGGTCTGAATACTTATGTAAATGTGATATTTCAGCTTTTTATTTGTAATACATTTGCACAAAAAAAACGATTTTATTCATTTTAGAATAGGGTTGTAACGAAACAAAATGTGGTAAAAATCAAGGAGTCAGAATACTTTCCGAATGCACTGTATGTGTAGAATCTTTCACAATACAAGAATTGTACTCCTGATCTTCCCAAGATGTCCCAACCGTACTACGAAGTGTGTGTTAGTGTGAAAAGTCACCTGAGGGCCAGATGGAAGGGGACAGTGACAGTGCGTAGTGCTCCAGTAGCAGGGTCAAACAGACACACTTGCTGTGTGTGGAGCAGCCAGCCCTGACTAGTCACACTGTTCACCCCCATCAGCCGGTACCCTGCATACAGCAACCTGACACATACACACATAGGAGAGAAGGAAATTGTTACTGGTTAAAGTAGTTCAAATGCTTTAGAAACATACGATTAGAACTGTGTGTGTGTGTGTGTGTGTGTGTGTGTGTGTGTGTGTGTGTACCTGCAGTGTTTCCCTACAGTGAAGGCTCCTACTCTGGGACCCTGCTGTGTGCCCCACACCTCCAGGATGCCTCTCCTGGGTGCATAGATGACCAGGAACTGGGCGTGGCGCCGAGGGAGGGGCGCAGAGGGCGAGGAGTCGCGCTCGCCCCGCCCCTCAGACACCTGCACCCAACCCAGCTGGGCATCCCGGTATCCTGGGAAAACACAGAAATAGGTTATTATAACTAGATATATAAGTAGGGCATTTTTCCAAGTCAAACACTAGACCCTACTCAACATTAGCTGTCTTTATACTAAACCCGATAATTAATTTACTGATGAGTTGGGCTGTGATGATACCAGTATCGCAATATTTTTTCTATGGCAAAAATGAAAACACGAAGCAGACCAAACTCTTTGGTCCTTTAAAAACCTGCTGTATGTTGAATATTGTGTACTATAGCGTGGAAATAAATACATGTGACTCTGGATGACATCATAATGATGTTTGTTTCCAACATTAGGCATGTTTTCATGTTTTGTTTTCTTGCTACGATACTGATATCGTTCCGGCCCTACTGTTGAGTGCTGAAGGGAGAATTCTTTTTCACCCTTCCACATGCGGATAGCTATGCCTCTCCCCACGTCAAGCAGCGTGACCCTGCCGAAGTCGTCCGTGACCCCAGCCAGAGTGTTACAGGGGGACAGACAGATGAACTCCCCGTGACGCCGCGAGTCTGGGAGACCAAACCTGAGGGCGGGACACGAGAGGGAGGAAAGAGTTGGGCTAAGCAATCAGTTAAGTGAGAAATGAAGAAAAAAAAAGGCTCATTGATTAATGTTAGTGATAAAAAGATAACTTGGCAATTTGATTGCGTAGATTGCGTGTGCAGCACAAACAGTTCCCTAGTTCTTCTGACAAAAGGGATGGTGTTGGTCACCTGACTGCCTGACTACCCCTGAACAAGGCAGTTAACCCACCGTTCCTAGGCCGTCATTGAAAATAAGAATGTGTTTTTAACTGACTTGCCTAGTTAAATAAAGGTTACATATAACTTACCTGACACCCTAGACCCACTTCAATTTGCTTACCGTCCCAATAGTCACAGACGATGCAATCGCCATCGCACTGCACACTGCCCTATCCCATCTGGACAAGAGGAATACCTATGTAATAATGCTGTTCATTGACTATAGCTGAGCAATCAACACCCTAGCACCCTCCAAGCTCATCATTACGCTTGAGGCCCTGGGTCTGAACCCAGCCCTCTGCAACTGGGACCTGGACTTCCTGACGGGCCGCCCCCCCAGGTGGTGAAGGTAGGAAACAACACCACTTCACTGATCCTCAACACTGGGGCCCCACAAGGGTGTGTGCTCAGCCCCCTTCTGTACTCCCTGTTCACCCATGACTGCGTGGCTACACACTCCTCCAACTCAAATCATCAAGTTTGCAGACAACACAGCAGTAGTAGGCCTGATTACCAACAATGACGAGACAGCCTACAGGGAGGTGGTGAGGGCCCTGGGATTGTGGTGCCAGGATAATAAAACTCACCCAATGTCAACAAAACAAAGGAGCTGATTGTGGATTTCAGGACACAGCAGAGGGAGCACCCCCTATCCACATCGACGGGACCGCAGTGGAGGTGGAAAGTAGAGGTCGACCGATTAATTAGGGCCGATATGCAAGTTTTCATAACAATTGGTCATTTTGGATGCCAATTTTTGCCGATTTTATTTTTTATATATTTTTTAACACCTTTATTTAACTAGGCAAGTCAGTTAAGATCAAATTCTTATTTACAATGACGGCCTAAGTTAGGTGATATGATCCTTGACTAGTCTCCCAAAGCTCTTCATGGTGACAGAAGTTAGTGCTACAGGGCGATAGTCATTTAGTTCAGTTACCTTTGCTTTCTTGGATGCAGGAGACACAGATCGGATACAAGCAGAGAGAGATTAGTAGTACAGTGGTTCCCAAACTTGGGGTCGGGATTCATATGGGGTCCCCTAAAGTTGATATTATCAAACACAATAACTTGTTTATCTTTAAATGGGTATAGAATCCAATATTTTAGAGTAAACTTTTACTGTTAGAATGTACTTTAATGTCATTATGTGTTGGGACAGCCTGTGGGACCTAAAATTGATTGAAATATAAAACTGCTCTACAGATAGTAGTGACACAAACAGTGGTGAGGCTGAGGCAGGCTGCAATGCAGGAGGCAGAGAGAGGAAGCAAACAGAGGTTACAGTGGTTCCCAAATTTGGTTGGTGGGGTCCCCAGAGAATCTAATCTTAACACAATAACAAGTTCATCTTCAAATGGGTATATTGCCCTTCCAAGCAAAAAGGCAGTAACTGCTCATAGTGTGAAACTGAGAAAAATTGCTTTTATTTACCTTGGTTTCACAGTAACTTTATGCAGTTACTGCTAACATGACCCCCATTTCCTCAAACACAATACGAGGTAGGATACTTGTCCACATATTTAAGCATGTATTTAATTTAGCAAAATTGACAAATTTTCGACCAAATGAGCAGTTACTGCCTTTTTTCTTGGTAGGGCAGTATAGACTACAACATTTTAGATTCAACTAAGGGCTTTTTATACGGGTGCACTTTAGGTGTTTACAATACAGAATTGAATTACATGAGATACTAAGAACATGAACGTGATATGCATTTAGTCATTTTTTACTACAGAAAGTTACATTAGGCCTTCCCAATAGACCTGCATGAAAATGCAATCAAGCAATACAGTTCAAAAATGTAATACGTTTTGGTTTATATCGGTGGTGGTTAGTCTTCTCTATAATTTACCCCTGCCCCTTTTTTTACCACTACATCCCTGAATTACAACCTATGTGTTGTGATAATTGCATTGTTTGCTCTATAACCTGTTAGGCCTATATTATTATCACAGTGGGAAGGCATATGAACTAAGTCAGAGACAGAATAAATTCAGCCACACCTTTGTTTCATCACAAAACCAGAGAGCAACATCCGGTTTAGTCCACAAAGCATATTGCATGTAATAAACAGTTACATGACCTACAGCATGGTCAAGCAAGTTAACGTTTGACATTTTCAGACTACTAAACAACTATTGATTTAGAACCATGGAAAGTTACCGCAAGTCACAAAGAAAACAGGAGCTGCCTCCACTATTCCAGCACCATTTCAGCAAATTGCTTTGTAAACGTTTCAACATCATCAAATCACTTATGCTTAGTCTAATAGTGACAACTAAAAGATTCCAAAAACAATTTAGTCCAATCAACGTAAGATATCACATGGCTGTCCATGGTACTGATTTCTGTGTGTGCGTAAGTAGAAAAAACACAGTTGACTTACCCTACTTGTAGAGAAACGCCAATGCCATCCTCTCATGTTGCCCGAAGTGGTTTATGACTGTCATACAGTACACACTTAGTCTTCCTAGGCTACCTGGCCAGGCCAGAGGCACAATGTATGGATTTATGGTTGGATCAGATTTGCCGTTATATTCATTGGCCAGTACTTAAAATTAAGTAAAACCACAAGTCCAAATCCCTATATCCGTCATATGGCTAATTTAGGAAATGTCCAATTTTAGCTAGCTAGCCACCAGAGGGCAACAATTACATTTTTTTCTGCCAATGAAGTTTGGGTTGATGTGATTGGTGTGAAGCCAAGTCCAAACTGGTTTCCCTTTACACTTTTGTTTTGGTGTGCCAGGACCATTCACAGTTGAGCTCACTCAGTTTCTCAATGCTGATTGGCTATTATTATATACTTTTTTTATTAAGGGAGGCCAAATTATTTGTAATCTGTAGCACCATGAAATCAGCCAAAACAAGCTCAATAACTCAGTGCATGCACACGCTCTTATTGAATATGCATTCATTCACCTGTATTGTGAATAGGCCTAGGCTACATCTTGATTTACTGTTCAAATAAATGATTACCATTATGTAGTTAAATTGATTGTGTAGTTGATTTATTAATGCATACATGGCTGTCTCTCCAAAACAATTGTCCCAAAGAAATCTAATGTAATATTGAACAGAGCAGTAGCTGAGTTTCTCTGTGACTTTGGCTAATATGCCTTTTTTTCCACTGTGGTTTGTTTTTGTATTGTGATACTAAACCTGGTATCAGTATCTAAGTCAATTCTGGTATCGTGACCACTACCTCAGACACCTCCAAAACTTCAGCTATGCGGGTGTCTGCTATCGCCAGTTAACACTTGATCTGATTGAATCTTTGCCTTAGGCTCTTTTTTACGGGCAGAACTTCTGCCTGTAATTCTGAACTTTGTTTTCACTAATTGGTCTTTTGACAAATCAGATCAGTTCTAAAAAAAAAAAAAAAAAAGAGCTGATGTGATTACACTAACACTAATTATTGTTGACCAAAGAATATCAAAATTGGGCTGCCGGTTTAACGCAATCATAGTCTGTTCAAAACACCCAAGTATTTTAGGGGTCATACAGTAACCTGGTTCGTGTTCAAAACAAGAAATTTTGTTGTGAAACGTTTTCCCTTGAAAAACATTTTAATATGGTGTCTGGTGGGCACTAATGAATATGACCTTTTATCCGCCCTAATCATAGCCCCTAGTAACCTTTTCTCTCTGTCCAATCAGGTGGGGTTATCCGTGAGGACAGTGCTTACCAAGTAGCGGCAGTGCCCACCTCCATGGCCCGGTGCCCGAGGTGCCGCCGGTACACCTCAAACTCTCCAGACTGCCCCTGCCCCCGCTGCCAGACCATCCTTACTAGGGCGCAGTGACACGTCCACCCGCACCATAACAACCTGCAAATTGCCCTCTGACCCGGTCTGTCTGCTTGAACTGACTCCAGACAACCAGGGGTCAACAAAGAAAGACCCTGCTTAGCAACGCACAGAGAGGGGTAACAGCCAGACATTTCTTCAGCTCTTCAACTGACATTGACTCTAGCATGTTGCCGCATGCAGTGAGGATGGATGGTTTACGAGACAGGCTTCGTAAAACAAAGCACACATTTTATTTTGATAGAGGGAATTGTCTTAAGAGCTATGCAGTACTTTTGAGTTCATAAGACACCTCCCAAAGAAGGGCACATCAGTAAGGTTTCAGTGATGTTTCCTAGAAAGGGACATGTATTGATAGTCCTGGACCCCTCCTATGAGGCACAGAGTGCAGAAATATACCTACTAAGAGAATCAAGTCATCGGGTCTGATTATTGTATGTATTAGAAGGATATATAGGGGATGGTACAACACTGAGCGCTTTGTTTTTTTTATTTGTATTCATGTTTAATGATAATCTGTATAGTACTCCTGTCCACTTGTATCAAATCTATTAAATAAAGGATTATCATTAAAATACACTCGGAAGCCAAATAGGTGCAATATTCATAAAAATCCTCTTAAACCAGTGATTCCTATCACCCTTTGAAAACCAAGGTGTCATTCAGTAGGGTACAAATATCTGAGTCTACCTGAATGGTTTGGAGAGAATCCCATGGCGGTTTGGACTGAATCCCATGGCGGTTTGGACTGAATCCCATGGCGGTTTGGACTGAACGCCACGTTTCCCCAAAACGTTCTTGGAACAGACATTGAAGTACGTTTGCGCCATTTAGTGTGTGGCTTGAAGCAATGCATGACGTATTAAGGGCAGTGATGCATTTAACCCACAACCCAACCTCCCCATTTTTCAGAACAGCACGGTTTCCATTTAACTGAACGGTGCAGTTTTTTTCCCCGTACTCAACGCAGCCATGTCCTGCTACCATTTGGAAATGACCAGTGTTAACTGTTCTTACCCCAGGCCCAGAGAGAGAGAGAAACCATGCTGAGCATTTAACTTTTTTTATTCTGCTGTCTGCCCCCAGTGTCTAGATTACAACTACAGAACAGTACAGTGGGTACAGGCACAGCTAGTAGTACTGCAGCATGTATAAATAACAGGTCTGTTTATCATACATCACTAATCTGAGGGACAGCTGAGGAAGGGATGCTTACTGAACAATCATATGGCACACACCCTGCAACCCCCTTTTGAGTGTGTCGTTAAGTATGTTAAAAGGGAGAGTACAGGGGCTGCTAGGTATAGCTGGGAGACAAAGTGACAGGACTTAACCAACTCCATCTAGGCCCCCCTTATTCTATTCTGAAATACAGGCTTGGACATTGATCAACCTAATACAATGTTATTTGAAATCGGAGTAAGATGAGTGAGCACTGGATTAAATTAAAAACCCATCCTACCCCCTCTCTATCATTTACACTTAATTAGATTCAACCTTTTCTTCTCAACTGAGCACAAGCCTCTCAAAAACAGGGTACCTCTGCTTCCTGTACATGATAGGTAATATACCAGTTCACTACCACTCTCTCACTCCTATATTGGATGCTAGCAAGAACAAAAATGCACAGAAGCCATCTAGTTCCCTCGCTTCTACTCCCTCTGTCCTTTCTCTCTTCCCCCTCTCTGTCCTCCTCCCCCTCTGTCCTCTGTCCTCCTCCCCCTCTCTCAGTCCTCTCTCTGCAGGTCCTCCACAGCCTCCAGTAGGTGTAGTGCCAGGCTGTACTGGCCGTGGTTCTCAGGTAGGATCTCTATGAGGCGGCTCACCAGCCTGCTGGTCTGACTCAGGGGCACCGACGGGCACCCCAGCTCACTGGGGTCCTGGGGACAACACACAGATATGCATCAGTAGCCCACACAACTAGGGGGTTGAATTAGTTACACAATATGCTGTTCAGTGGTTATAGGTTGACGCCGAAGACTAGCTGGTCTCACCATGGCCTTAAGACAGGTGTTATAGTGTGTATTCAGGAGGCTGGTAAGTCTCACTATAGGCTTGAGCCAGGTGTTCTACAGTGGTTATAACATGTTATAAGGTAACACAGAGGTTGATCTCACCATAGCCTTGAGCCAGGTGCAGAGTGTGGGGGGGAGGCGTGCCAGCAGCTCCATGGCGGGTCGGGTCTGGGTCTGGGTGTGGAGCAGGGAGTAGCTCAGCCTCTGGCCTGTTAGAACCAACAGCTGGGAACCCAACACGTCCTTATCCTCCACCTCAAACATCACCTGACAACACACACACCTCAGGCTTCAATGTCATATTTTGTGTGAGTGATCATATTCATTGTGTGTATAAAGTTATTAAATATGACAAGTGACATGAGTGTATGAATATGTAGTTTTAGGTACACCACCCGCTCACGAAAATGGATCTCTCCTACAGACAGTGAGTCACGTAGCCGTGGCTTGCTATATAAAGCAGACAGACGTCGATGCATTCAGTTACTGTTCTATTGAACGTTAGAATGGGCAAAACCAGTGACCTAAGTGACTTTGAGCGAGGTATGATCATTGATGCTAGGCACTCCGGATCCAGGATCTCAGAAACAGCCACCCAGGTTTACAGAGAATGGTGAGACTGACAAATAACATCCAGTCAGCAGCAATCCTTTGGGGCGAAAACAGCTTGTTGATGAGAGGTCGAAGGAGAACGATAAGAACCGTGCAAGCTAACAGGCGGGCAACAAACAGACAAATAACGGAACAGAACAACAGTGGTGTGCAGAACGGCATCTCGGAAACACACAACTCCTCGATCCTTGTCACGGATGGGCTATTGTCATAGACGACCACCCTGGGTCCACTCCTACCAGATAAAAACAAGAGAGCTCCAGTGAGAACACGGTCAGTGTTGGCACTGGGCAATTGAGGAGTGGAAGAACATTCCGTTTACTTGAGTGGCCTGGTCAGTCCCCAGACCTCAACCCAATAGAGCATATTTGGGATGAGATGGAATGGGCTGTTTGCAGCATGAACATACCAACGTCCAATCTGCAGCAACTACGTGATGCCATCGCATCAGCATGGACCAAAATCCATGTGGAACATTTCCAACACCCTGTAGAATGCCCTGAAGAATTCAGGCTGTTCTGGAGGCATAGGGGAGTCCGACCTGGTACTAGATGGGTGTACCTAATACACTCACTGGGGGTTTTATGTTATATGTGTTAGTATGTGTATCAGTTTCTATCCAGTTACCAGCAGATGTGTATTGAGGGACCTGTTGGTGTTTGACTACCTACCTGCTCTGCCCGGGGGTCCAGGCCCTGGTTGTACAGCTCACACACCAGATGTCTGCGCAGGAGGTCCGGGTTGACCTGCAGCAGGAGTCCCAGGTCCAGACACAGAGAAGGCCACGTCTTGTCCCCTGACCCAGACCCAGGGCCCTCCACCGCCTCCCTCTGGGTCGTCACCCAGCCTGTCAACACCCTGAGCAGGAACTCCTGTCTGAGGGAGACCAGGCCAGGGTCCATGTCTCCACTGGGCATCAGCTGGATGGACGACAGCTCTCTAAAGAAGGCATTCTTACCCTGGAAGAAGGAAAGACTTGCAGTGTATAGTGTAGGTCAGTGTTTCCCAACCCTCTCCTCAGGGCCCCCCAGACATTTAAAAACTGGCACACCTGACTCAGTCAACTAATCATCAAGCCTGTGACTAATTGAATCAGGTGTGCCAGTTTAGGGTTAAAACAAACATGTGAAACATCTGGGGGGGCCAGAGGAGAGGGTTGGTAAACACTGCTGTAGGTGTTATGCATGTGTGTACTCTTTGGTTTACACTACTTGTTTGTCTCACCTTGCTGTCGAACAGGCTGAGTGGTTTGATCCTGAGACTGAAGGTCATAGCAGTGTGGAGTAGAGAGGCCAGGAGATAGTGGTGTTGTACAAGGGGGTAGTGAACTCCCTTCTGCTCCAGGGCTAGCTCTGCTAGGGAGGCAGGTCCCTCTGCTCCCCCCCACACCTCCTCCACACACAGCTCTGGAGGAGGCACCTCTTCTACCCCCGAGTCTGCCTGGAGGGGAGAGGGGTTCAGAGTAACCAAGGACCAGCCTCACTTGCCAGTATCACTATTAAAAACCATCCAAAGCGCAGTCTATCTGTGCAACTACAGATGCTTTAGTTCAAAAAGTTTTTTTCTAAATCCCCGTGCTGCAGTAATGGTACACTGTGACAAACTCTCTTGCATGGTGACATGCACATATACCCACTTTGCATGCAGCACATGCTTTTTACCTGTGCTGCAGCGCAGGGAAACATTTTAATCTGCCC
This sequence comes from Salvelinus namaycush, assembly GCF_016432855.1. Lineage (NCBI taxonomy): Eukaryota > Metazoa > Chordata > Actinopteri > Salmoniformes > Salmonidae > Salvelinus > Salvelinus namaycush. The sequence goes on along the minus strand of NC_052321.1, from coordinate 13,058,673 downwards.
AACTGTATGCATCCATCCATCTTTTTTGATCCGTACCTCCATCAGAATCTGTAGCAGCTGAACACAGGAGCCCAGAAATGATGTCATGGCGCAGTCTCCCATTCCCACATCCTGAATACACACACAGACAGACGTTATGTACACGTCTATTCACAACCAAAACACAAGTCCCAATCAGAGAGGCAAACATGTAAGGCTGAATAGGCAGGGCTGCTCACCCGTCGACACAGGCGGTCCTTAGGGGCCTTCCCCACCTGTGGAGAGGAAACAAACAATTGGAGCACTATAAAGAGAATCGTGATCAGAATCAGGACACACTGGGGACTGATTTGAATCGTTACGTCCCTACAGAATATGTTTATGTATGTGACAGTTCTGATGAACATATTCTGTAGGGATGTAACGATTCACAGATACGCATCGATCCCCGGTTCAAATTTTTAAGATAGGACTGAATCAGTCAGAAACTCGATTTAAACGTTACGTATCGCCGGTTCACTAACATGGCTCATATTACTTTATTTCCTCTCCTTCAGTGTCGAGCATGTAACTGTGTTGACAGTCATTGATCAACAACTCCAGGCAATATCAGTAGCCTAGTCAACTGCACATTGCCTAACAAGAGGTAGGTCACCTGTCACCTTCAGCATTCAAATGTTTGTAAAATGGCTTGCGCAATATTAGGCTTTATTAGTTGAGTGACAAGTTCAACCGATGTAATTTCAAGGTTATTGTTATCAAAGGTGCTGTTAAACGTCATTTTACCGGAATAGCCTAAGCTACCGCTGGAGACAACTCTCATTTGGATATAGTGAACTAAACTCCACTCCATGGTGAAGGAAGATTCTGATGACTCCACAAACAGTGGAGCAGAGACCTGGGTTTGTGGAATCTAGCTCCAGGCTTTGTGGAACCTAGGACCAACTCCATCGATTCGCCCAAGGTCAATACTTCAAATGCATTTAATTATCGAACGCCTACCTTGTACCTATGTTTGTCCTCTGTAGTTGCGTGCCTTTGTTCGCTGAAATCCATACATTTTCAATAAATGTTAATCAAATACAACCACCCACTTTTTCCTTGTTGAGATTCAATTGGCGCATTTGCGACGAGTTGCCATCTGAGCAAACAGTTAGTGGTTGTTTTTGTTTAAAGTTTGAAAAAGTCTGGATTTTGGCAAAAAATAAATCAAAAGCTGTGCTATATATATATTCATTTTAATGAGGAATATTATTACATTACTAGCTCAAACACTTTGAATCTGCAAAAATTATAAATGAATTTGTGATTTCAGATCAAAAGTGGGGGGGACAAAAAGCAAACATTGCCCCCCCTTATCTGGTAGTGGGGTGGTAGGTGCCCAGTCTCCCTTGTGGCTTAGCCCTACATACACCATACACACTGAACTAAAATATAAACACACCATGTAAAGTGTTGGTCCCATGTTTCATGAGCTGAAATAAAAGATCTTAGATATTTTTCATACATACAAAAAGCTTATTTGTCTCAAATGTTGTGCACACATTTGTTTACATTCCTGTTAGTGAGCATTTCTTCTTTGCCAAGATAATCCATCCACCTGACAGGTGTGGCATATCAAGAAACTGATTAAACAGCATGATCATTACACAGGTGCATCTTGTGCTGGGGACAATAAAAGGCCACTAAAATGTGCAGTTGTCACACAACACAATGCAATTGGCATGCTGACTGCAGTTCGGCGTCGTAACCGACTTCAGTGGACAAATGCTGCACGGCCCCACGCTGAAAAGTGTGCTCTTCACGCATTAATCCCGGTTTCAACTGTCCCGGGTAGATGGCAAACCACGTGTCTGGTGGCGGTGGAGTTATGGTATGGGCAGGCATAAGCACGGACAACGAACATAATTGCATTTTATCGATGGCAATTTGAATGGACAGATACCGTGACGAGATTCTGAGGCCCGCCATCACGTTTCAGCATGAAAATGCACGGCCCCATGTCGCAAGGATCTGTACACAATTCCTGGAAGCTGAAAATGTCCCAGTTCTTCCATGGCCTGCATACTCACCAGACATGAGCATGTTTGGGATGCTCTGATTTGACATGTACTACAGCGTGTTCCAGTTCCCACCACATTCAGAAAATTTGCACACCCATTAAAGGAGGAGTGGGATAACATTCCACAGGCCACAATCAACAGCCTGATCAACTCTATGCGAAGGAGATGTGTTGCGCCACATGAGGCAAATGGTGGTCACACCAGATACTGACTGGTTTTCTGATCCACGCCCCTACTTTTTTTTAAGGTCGACTCTATATACACAAAAGTATGTGGACACCCCTTCAAATGATTGGATAGGCTATTATTTCAGCCACACCCGTTACTGACAGATGTATAAAATCAAGCACACCGCCATGCAATCTCCATAGACAAACATTGACGATAGAAGGGCCTTACTGAAGAGCATAGTGACTTTGAACGTGACACCGTCATAAGATAACAAGTCAGTTTGTCAAATTTCTGGCAGTCCGAAGGACGTATCTGGGTTTGGCGGCTGCCAAGAAAACACTACCTGCCCCAATGCATAGAGCCAACTATAAAGTTTGGTGGAGGAGGAATAATGGTCTGGGACTGTTTTTCATGGTTCAGGCTAAGCCCCTTAGCTCCAGTGGCATTCTAGACAATTCTGTGCTTCCAACTTTGTGGCAACAGTTTGGGGAAGGGCCTTTCCTGTTTCAGCATGACAATGTCCCGTGCAGAAAGCAAAGTCCATACAGAAATGTTTGTTGAGATCGGTGTGGAAGAACTTGACTGGCCTGCACAGAGCACTGACCTCAACGCCATCAAACACCTTTGGGATGAATTTAAACACTGACTGCGAGCCAGGCCTAATTGCCCAAGACCTGTGCCCGACCTCACTAATGCTCTTGTGGCTGAATGGAAGCAAGTTCCCGCAGCAATGTTCCAACATCAAGTGGAAAACCTTCCCAGAAGAATGGACTAAGTCCATATTAATGCCTGTGATTTTGGAATGAGATGTTCGACAAACATGTGTACTTTTGGTCATATAGTGTATCTGTGACAAACAGATGCAGAACTGTATTCCCAGTCATGTGAAATCCATAGATTAGAGCCTAATGAATTGTTCAAATTTTCTGTTTTTCCTTTATATGAACTAACTCACTAAAATCTTTGTTGCATTTTGTGTTTAGGGTTTGGTTCAGTGTACATGTACATAATTTACACACACAAAGAGAGCGAGAAGTCAGCTCAGACAGATACAGCACACACACACACAGAGAGAGAAGTCAGCTCAGACAGATACAGCACACACAGAGAAGTCAGCTCAGACAGATACAGCACACACACAGAGAAGTCAGCTCAGACAGATACAGCTCAGAGTCCTAGCTCATCAGATCCATCAGCAGCAGATTTTAATTTGGAATGGAAAATGTATGTGTTTATGCAAACAAATGTTAGTGCATCGAACCGATTCGTTTCAAACTAAAACTTATCGTTCCTGTATCGTATCGGAGCCCGTGCATCTAGATATCGAATTGTGTTGAAAGGGAAAGATGCACATCCCTAATATTCTGCTCACCTTCTCTATAAGGAAAGCAGCAGCTGAGAAACATTTAACGATGAACGTGTTCCACATCATTGAAGAGATGCCTGCAGGAGAAAGAGAACCATCTTATAGCACAAACGAAGGGACACACTGAGTGAATATTGCATAACGTGAAGCATAGTCTCACCCAGCTGGATGTGAGGACTTGAGACTAGCTTCAGGTGCTCCACCGCCCAACAAAGATATCTCCCCTCCTAAAGAGAGAGAGAGACAACAAAATATTTGACTGTACACCTCAAACTGTCAGTATATACAGTACCAGTCAAAAGTTTGGACACACCTACTAATTCCAGGGCTTTTCTTTATTTTGACTATTTTCTAGATGTAGAATAATAGTGAAGACATCAAAACTATGAAATAACACATATGGAATAATGTAGTAACCAAAATAGTGTTAAACAAATCCAAATATATTTTATATTTGAGATTCTTCAAAGTAGCCACCCTTTGCCTTGATGACAGCTTTGCACACTCTTGGCATTCTCTCTATCAGCTTCATGAGGAATGCATTTCAATTAACAGGTGTGCCTTGTTAAAAGTTAATTTGTGGAATTTATTTCCTTAATGTGTTTGAGCTAAATCAGTTGTGTTGCGACAAGATAGGGGTGGTATACAGAAGATAGCCATATTTGGTAAAAGACCAAGTCCATATTATGGCAAGAACAGCTCAACGACTGGCCATCATTACTTTAAGACATGAAGGTCAGTCAATGCGGAAAATTTCAAGAACTCAAGTGCAGTTGCAAAAACCACCAAGCGCTATGATGAAACTGGCTCTCATGAGGACCGCCACAGGAAAGGAAGACCCAGAGTTACCTCTGCTGCAGAGGATAGGTTCATAAAAATTACTCCACCTCAGATTGCAGCCAAAATAAAAGCAACAGACATCTCAGCATCAACTGTTCAGAGGAGACTGCGTGAATCAGGCCTTCATGGTCGAATTGCTGCAAAGAAACCACTACTAAATGACACCAATAAGAAGACTTGCTTGGGCCAAGAAACACAAGCAATGGACATTAGACCGGTGGAAGTCTGCCCTTTGGTCTGATGAGTCCAAATTTGAGATTTCTGTCTTCGTGAGATGCAGAGTAGGTGAACGGATGATCTCTGCATGTGTGGTTCCCACTGTGAAGCATGGAGGAGGAGGTGTGTTGCTGTGGGGATGCTTTGCTGGTAACACTGTCTGATTTATTTAGAATTCAAGGCACACTTAACCAGCCTGGCTACCACAGCATTCTGCAGCGATACTCCATCCCATCTTGTTTGCGCTTAGTGGGACTATCATTACCCAAAACACACATCCAGGCTGTGTAAGGGCTATTTGACCAAGAATGAGATTGATGGAGTGCTGCATCAGATGACCTGGACTCCACAACCTCAACCCAATTGAGATGGTTTGGGATGAGTTGGACCTCAGAGTGAAGGAAAAGCAGCCAACAAGTCCTCAGCATATGTGGGAACTCCTTTAAGACTGTTGGAAAAGCATTCCAGGTGAAGCTGTTGGAAAAGCATTCCAGGGGAAGCTGGTTGAGAGAATCCCAAGAGTGTGCATAGCTGTCATCAAGGCAAAGGGTGGCTAATTTGAAGAATCTAAAATATACTTTGATTTGTTTAACACTTTTTTGGTTACTACATGATTCCATATGTGTTATTTCATAGTTTTGACATCTTCACTATTATTCTACAATGTAGAAAATAGTAAAAATAAAGAAAAAACATTCTTTAAGAAGTGTCTTAACTTTTGACTGGTACTGTAGATGTGTATGTATATGCATGTCTGTGTGTGTAAATGTGAGTGTGTGTATATAGATACAGTGGGGAGAACAAGTATTTGATACACTGCCGATTTTGCAGGTTTTCCTACTTACAATGCATGTAGAGGTCTGTAATTTTGATCATAGGTACACTTCAACTGTGAGAGACGGAATCTAAAACAAAAATCCAGAAAATCACATTGTATGAAGTAGGAAAACCTGCAAAATCGGCAGTGTATCAAATACTTGTTCTCCCCACTATGTATGGATATCTATGTGTATAGATGTGAGTGTGTTTATGGATGTGAAGGTCTGTGTGCCGGTACTGTATGGAGCCCCACCTCTGGGTCTTTGTTCCACTGCACCACGTACTCCCAGCAGCAGTGGGCAAACAGCAGGTCAGGAGAGAGGGAGTCTGGGAAACGCTGACACACAGACACCAGCAGCTCTGGAGGAACACAGGAACACACACTTTAATATAACAACAACAAATACACTTCCCTATGGAGGAATCGGGTTAGTGACCACAGGAGTACACACTCACCTGCTGCCCTGTTGAAGTCTGGATCCTCCTGGCTCTTTTCTCCCTCCCCCTGCTCTGGCTGGGAGGGCTGTTCCGTGCTCTCGGCCTCCCCCCTCCTCTGCAGCATGTCCTTCAGCCGCTCAGGGGCCAAGTCTTGCCTGAACACCCACTTAGCCACGCTGTCTGCTATACCACCTGAGAGAGGACGAAGGGGAGAGAGAGAGCGTAGGTAATCACTGATCTACTGTATATGTGATTGTATCTCTCTCACCAATTCCAACCCTCTCAGATCGGGATTATGGACTTTTTATTTCTTATAGTACGTATCCAGTACCTCGGCCCCCCTCCAGCAGGGCTTTGACTGAGCAGTGTGGTGTGGCGCTCCCTGGTGTTCCCTGAGGAGGAGGCACACACAGCAGTGTCTGCAGGGACCACACGTCCTCCAGCTGTCTCACACACACCGCCCACTGCTCCAGTTCCAACGACACCGCCTCCCACTCTGGCTGGAACTGATACACACACAAAGAGTCAGTGACAAAGCACACATATCAGTGTGTGTGTGCTAGGGTGTGTGTGTTCACCCTTTTCTTTGCCAGAGCCAGGTGATTATATGTGTGTGTATGTGTGTGTGTGGTGTGTGTGACCTTGGTTTCAGCCAGGATGGTGATGTTAGCCTTAGCAGCGCGGTGAGCCACTATTGCAGCCAACAGGGCGGCAGCAGAACTGTGGGACTGGACACATGCAGCACGCACCTGCTGCCACCAGGGGGAGACACACTGCATGTCCCACGACTCCTCCACCGCACCTAGGGAGAGGAGGAACACAGTCGTCTACAGAAGTCAATGGGAGTCTAGCTACATACCATCTAACCACAAGCTAACTCAATGTCATCACAGCACAGACAACATTGGAAATAAGATGTGCTCACACACCTTTCATGGAGCTGAGGGCAGTGAGCAGTGTGTGTAGGTGTCTGACGGCCTCTGTTTTTTTCAATACTTCCTTCTCTCTGTGCAGCCATACACTCAGCAGCAGAGACTGAGGGAAAACACACACGGACAAACAACATGGATGAGTTACATTTCATTCTATTTCAAACAGTCTATTCTTCCTCCCATACCCAAATCATCCCTTTCTAGAATCGGCTTCCTCTTATTCCTCCACCACCTCTTCACCCTCTCTCCCGCCTCTCCTCACCAGTAGTTGCTGTGGGCTGATGCCGGTCTTCTGCAGTGTGTTACAGACTTTCTGTAGAGGGCTCTCTCCTGTCAGACAGCCCCAGAACAGAAAGCTCCCTACAGGGGAAAAACACACACACAAACTAACCTCTAATACACTTATAGGTAATAGTGTGTGTGTGTGTGTCTGTGTGTGTGTGTCTGTGCGCGTCTTTGTGTTGTGTGTGTGCGTTTTCATTCTACCAAGCTGTGTCCAATCTGCGTTGGGCCCTGGCACCACTCTGATCTCCTCTCCCTCACACTCCATCTGGGACAGGAAGCTCCGGACAGGAAGTGATGCGTCAGGGGAGTCCTGGGCGAAAGAGACGGAGGGGCGGGAGCCGGACGTGAGTTCTGCGTAGCGCTGCAGGGTAGGGGAGACACGGGCCAGCTCCTCCTCTATACCTGCAACCTCCGTCTGAAAAGGAAGAGGAGGATGTGGAACAAGAGAAGAGGGAGAGAAAATAGAAGAGTGGTTCTAGATTGGTGAGTGTTGCTGACAACTCAGCATTGGCCTGCCGTTTACTGCTCTGAATGTAGCTAGTTAATTCAGTGTCAGACTGCTGTACAACCAGTGGTGTTTGTTGTACTCACAGGTTCAGTGTGTGTGTCTGTGGTGGCCTCCCCAGTAGAGTGGAGCTGTTGGATGTCTGTGTAGAGCTGCAGCAGTTTCAGTTGGGAGGAAGACAACTGGAACAACCCTTCATCTACCGCCTCAGGGTCTGCAGGGACAGTGCACACGGGCAACACACAGAGGCATTAACCCACACACACAGGCATTAACCCACACACACAGGCATTAACCCACACACACAGGCATTAACCCACACACACAGGCATTAACCCACACACACAGGCATTAACCCACACACACAGGCACTAAGACACCTATTTGTACACGGTTTAATAATATTCAACCTCAATAAATATCCAGAAATACACGGTACCTTGCCCTTTGAGACTGGCCAGTAAGACTCGGGTGATGTTGGTCAGACAGGAGACTGGAGCATTCTTATTGGCTAGCAAAGACTCCAGGGCCTAAAGGACAGGACAGAGAGCAGTAAGTAGTAGTACACCACATTCCATGGGTGTGCTGACCCCACTATGTATGTATGTGTGTGTGTGTGTGTGTGTGTGTATATATGTATGGTGTGTGTGTGTGTGTGTGTGTGTATATGTGTGTTGACCTGTTTCTTAACGGCAGGGTGTTTGATGTCCAGCAGTACACTCTGGGCCTCGCTCTCCAGGATATCTGTGGAGAGGAGGTCAAAGGTAAGAAAGAGCTCTTCTGGTTTTCCCTGTTCAAATACTTCTGTAAAGGGTATCCTCCCATCTGTTCATTTTCCCCCTCCATCTCTGTCGTACCTGGTTCCACCTCTCTGCTCTTCAGTAGTGTGGTCAGTCTCTTCAGCAGGTGCATGTCCTTCGCCCTCTCACTCTTCTTATCACTGACATAGGGAACATAATCATTACGTCCCTTTGGTAAAACTACACAGGCTGTGTATGGTGCATTCGGAAAGTATTCAGACCCCTTCACTTTTTCCACATTTTGTTACGTTACATCAATCATCAATCTACACATAATGACGAAGCGAAAACAGGTTTTTAGAAATGTTTGCAAATGTATTAAAAAATTTACTGAAATACTTTATTTACATAAGTATTCAGACCCTTTGCTATGAGACTCGAAATTGAGCTCTGGTGCATCCTGTTTCCATTGATCATCCTTGAGATGTTTCTACAACTTGGAGTCCACCTATGGTAAATTCAATTCATTGAATTGTCCATAGAGCTCCGAGACAGGATTGTGTCGAGGCACAGATTTGGGGAAGGGTACCAAAAAATGTCTGCAGCATTGAAGGTCCCCAAGAAAAAAGTGGTCTCCATCATTCTTAAATGGAAGAGGTTTGGAAACACCTAGACTCTTACTAGAGTGGGCCGCCCGGGCAAACTGAGCAATCGGGAGAGAAGGGCCTTGGTCAGGGAGGTGACCAAGAAAGGCCACTCTGACAGAGCTCCAGAGTTCCTCTGTGAAGATGGGAGAACCTTCCAGAAGAACAACCATCTCTGCAGCACTCCACTAAATCAGGCCTTTATGGTAGAATGGCCAGACGGAAACCACTCCTCAGTATAAGGCACATGACAGCCCTCTTGGAGTTGCCAAAAGGCACCTAAAAGACTCTCAGAACATGACAAACAAGATTCTCTGGTCTGATGAAACCAAGATTGAACTCTTTGGCCTGAATGCCAAGCTTCACGTCTGGAGGAAACCTGGCACCATCCCTACAGTGAAGCATGGTGGTGGCAGAAATATGCTGTGGGGAGTTGTTTCAGTAGCAGGGACTGGGAGACTAGTCAGGATCGAGGCAAAGATGAACGGAGCAAAGTACAGAGCGATCCTTGATGAAAACCTGCTCCAGAGTGCTGAGGACCTCATACTGGGCAAAGGTTCACCTTCCAACAGGACAACGACCCTAAGCACACAGCCAAGACAACGCAGGAGAGGCTTCGGGACAAGTCTCTGAATGTCCTTGAATGGCCCAGCCAGAGCCCGGACAGGAACCCGATCGAACATCTCTAGAGAGACCTGAAAATAGCTGTGCAGCAACGCTCCCCATTCAACCTGACAGAGCTTGAGAGGATCTGCAGAGAAGAATGGGAGAAACTCCCCAAATACAAGTGTGCCAAGCTTGTAGCGTCATACCCCAAAGAAACTTGTCTGTAATTGCTGCCAAAGGTGCGTCAACAAAGTACTGAGTAAAGGGTCTGAATACTTATGTAAATGTGATATTTCAGCTTTTTATTTGTAATACATTTGCACAAAAAAAACGATTTTATTCATTTTAGAATAGGGTTGTAACGAAACAAAATGTGGTAAAAATCAAGGAGTCAGAATACTTTCCGAATGCACTGTATGTGTAGAATCTTTCACAATACAAGAATTGTACTCCTGATCTTCCCAAGATGTCCCAACCGTACTACGAAGTGTGTGTTAGTGTGAAAAGTCACCTGAGGGCCAGATGGAAGGGGACAGTGACAGTGCGTAGTGCTCCAGTAGCAGGGTCAAACAGACACACTTGCTGTGTGTGGAGCAGCCAGCCCTGACTAGTCACACTGTTCACCCCCATCAGCCGGTACCCTGCATACAGCAACCTGACACATACACACATAGGAGAGAAGGAAATTGTTACTGGTTAAAGTAGTTCAAATGCTTTAGAAACATACGATTAGAACTGTGTGTGTGTGTGTGTGTGTGTGTGTGTGTGTGTGTGTGTACCTGCAGTGTTTCCCTACAGTGAAGGCTCCTACTCTGGGACCCTGCTGTGTGCCCCACACCTCCAGGATGCCTCTCCTGGGTGCATAGATGACCAGGAACTGGGCGTGGCGCCGAGGGAGGGGCGCAGAGGGCGAGGAGTCGCGCTCGCCCCGCCCCTCAGACACCTGCACCCAACCCAGCTGGGCATCCCGGTATCCTGGGAAAACACAGAAATAGGTTATTATAACTAGATATATAAGTAGGGCATTTTTCCAAGTCAAACACTAGACCCTACTCAACATTAGCTGTCTTTATACTAAACCCGATAATTAATTTACTGATGAGTTGGGCTGTGATGATACCAGTATCGCAATATTTTTTCTATGGCAAAAATGAAAACACGAAGCAGACCAAACTCTTTGGTCCTTTAAAAACCTGCTGTATGTTGAATATTGTGTACTATAGCGTGGAAATAAATACATGTGACTCTGGATGACATCATAATGATGTTTGTTTCCAACATTAGGCATGTTTTCATGTTTTGTTTTCTTGCTACGATACTGATATCGTTCCGGCCCTACTGTTGAGTGCTGAAGGGAGAATTCTTTTTCACCCTTCCACATGCGGATAGCTATGCCTCTCCCCACGTCAAGCAGCGTGACCCTGCCGAAGTCGTCCGTGACCCCAGCCAGAGTGTTACAGGGGGACAGACAGATGAACTCCCCGTGACGCCGCGAGTCTGGGAGACCAAACCTGAGGGCGGGACACGAGAGGGAGGAAAGAGTTGGGCTAAGCAATCAGTTAAGTGAGAAATGAAGAAAAAAAAAGGCTCATTGATTAATGTTAGTGATAAAAAGATAACTTGGCAATTTGATTGCGTAGATTGCGTGTGCAGCACAAACAGTTCCCTAGTTCTTCTGACAAAAGGGATGGTGTTGGTCACCTGACTGCCTGACTACCCCTGAACAAGGCAGTTAACCCACCGTTCCTAGGCCGTCATTGAAAATAAGAATGTGTTTTTAACTGACTTGCCTAGTTAAATAAAGGTTACATATAACTTACCTGACACCCTAGACCCACTTCAATTTGCTTACCGTCCCAATAGTCACAGACGATGCAATCGCCATCGCACTGCACACTGCCCTATCCCATCTGGACAAGAGGAATACCTATGTAATAATGCTGTTCATTGACTATAGCTGAGCAATCAACACCCTAGCACCCTCCAAGCTCATCATTACGCTTGAGGCCCTGGGTCTGAACCCAGCCCTCTGCAACTGGGACCTGGACTTCCTGACGGGCCGCCCCCCCAGGTGGTGAAGGTAGGAAACAACACCACTTCACTGATCCTCAACACTGGGGCCCCACAAGGGTGTGTGCTCAGCCCCCTTCTGTACTCCCTGTTCACCCATGACTGCGTGGCTACACACTCCTCCAACTCAAATCATCAAGTTTGCAGACAACACAGCAGTAGTAGGCCTGATTACCAACAATGACGAGACAGCCTACAGGGAGGTGGTGAGGGCCCTGGGATTGTGGTGCCAGGATAATAAAACTCACCCAATGTCAACAAAACAAAGGAGCTGATTGTGGATTTCAGGACACAGCAGAGGGAGCACCCCCTATCCACATCGACGGGACCGCAGTGGAGGTGGAAAGTAGAGGTCGACCGATTAATTAGGGCCGATATGCAAGTTTTCATAACAATTGGTCATTTTGGATGCCAATTTTTGCCGATTTTATTTTTTATATATTTTTTAACACCTTTATTTAACTAGGCAAGTCAGTTAAGATCAAATTCTTATTTACAATGACGGCCTAAGTTAGGTGATATGATCCTTGACTAGTCTCCCAAAGCTCTTCATGGTGACAGAAGTTAGTGCTACAGGGCGATAGTCATTTAGTTCAGTTACCTTTGCTTTCTTGGATGCAGGAGACACAGATCGGATACAAGCAGAGAGAGATTAGTAGTACAGTGGTTCCCAAACTTGGGGTCGGGATTCATATGGGGTCCCCTAAAGTTGATATTATCAAACACAATAACTTGTTTATCTTTAAATGGGTATAGAATCCAATATTTTAGAGTAAACTTTTACTGTTAGAATGTACTTTAATGTCATTATGTGTTGGGACAGCCTGTGGGACCTAAAATTGATTGAAATATAAAACTGCTCTACAGATAGTAGTGACACAAACAGTGGTGAGGCTGAGGCAGGCTGCAATGCAGGAGGCAGAGAGAGGAAGCAAACAGAGGTTACAGTGGTTCCCAAATTTGGTTGGTGGGGTCCCCAGAGAATCTAATCTTAACACAATAACAAGTTCATCTTCAAATGGGTATATTGCCCTTCCAAGCAAAAAGGCAGTAACTGCTCATAGTGTGAAACTGAGAAAAATTGCTTTTATTTACCTTGGTTTCACAGTAACTTTATGCAGTTACTGCTAACATGACCCCCATTTCCTCAAACACAATACGAGGTAGGATACTTGTCCACATATTTAAGCATGTATTTAATTTAGCAAAATTGACAAATTTTCGACCAAATGAGCAGTTACTGCCTTTTTTCTTGGTAGGGCAGTATAGACTACAACATTTTAGATTCAACTAAGGGCTTTTTATACGGGTGCACTTTAGGTGTTTACAATACAGAATTGAATTACATGAGATACTAAGAACATGAACGTGATATGCATTTAGTCATTTTTTACTACAGAAAGTTACATTAGGCCTTCCCAATAGACCTGCATGAAAATGCAATCAAGCAATACAGTTCAAAAATGTAATACGTTTTGGTTTATATCGGTGGTGGTTAGTCTTCTCTATAATTTACCCCTGCCCCTTTTTTTACCACTACATCCCTGAATTACAACCTATGTGTTGTGATAATTGCATTGTTTGCTCTATAACCTGTTAGGCCTATATTATTATCACAGTGGGAAGGCATATGAACTAAGTCAGAGACAGAATAAATTCAGCCACACCTTTGTTTCATCACAAAACCAGAGAGCAACATCCGGTTTAGTCCACAAAGCATATTGCATGTAATAAACAGTTACATGACCTACAGCATGGTCAAGCAAGTTAACGTTTGACATTTTCAGACTACTAAACAACTATTGATTTAGAACCATGGAAAGTTACCGCAAGTCACAAAGAAAACAGGAGCTGCCTCCACTATTCCAGCACCATTTCAGCAAATTGCTTTGTAAACGTTTCAACATCATCAAATCACTTATGCTTAGTCTAATAGTGACAACTAAAAGATTCCAAAAACAATTTAGTCCAATCAACGTAAGATATCACATGGCTGTCCATGGTACTGATTTCTGTGTGTGCGTAAGTAGAAAAAACACAGTTGACTTACCCTACTTGTAGAGAAACGCCAATGCCATCCTCTCATGTTGCCCGAAGTGGTTTATGACTGTCATACAGTACACACTTAGTCTTCCTAGGCTACCTGGCCAGGCCAGAGGCACAATGTATGGATTTATGGTTGGATCAGATTTGCCGTTATATTCATTGGCCAGTACTTAAAATTAAGTAAAACCACAAGTCCAAATCCCTATATCCGTCATATGGCTAATTTAGGAAATGTCCAATTTTAGCTAGCTAGCCACCAGAGGGCAACAATTACATTTTTTTCTGCCAATGAAGTTTGGGTTGATGTGATTGGTGTGAAGCCAAGTCCAAACTGGTTTCCCTTTACACTTTTGTTTTGGTGTGCCAGGACCATTCACAGTTGAGCTCACTCAGTTTCTCAATGCTGATTGGCTATTATTATATACTTTTTTTATTAAGGGAGGCCAAATTATTTGTAATCTGTAGCACCATGAAATCAGCCAAAACAAGCTCAATAACTCAGTGCATGCACACGCTCTTATTGAATATGCATTCATTCACCTGTATTGTGAATAGGCCTAGGCTACATCTTGATTTACTGTTCAAATAAATGATTACCATTATGTAGTTAAATTGATTGTGTAGTTGATTTATTAATGCATACATGGCTGTCTCTCCAAAACAATTGTCCCAAAGAAATCTAATGTAATATTGAACAGAGCAGTAGCTGAGTTTCTCTGTGACTTTGGCTAATATGCCTTTTTTTCCACTGTGGTTTGTTTTTGTATTGTGATACTAAACCTGGTATCAGTATCTAAGTCAATTCTGGTATCGTGACCACTACCTCAGACACCTCCAAAACTTCAGCTATGCGGGTGTCTGCTATCGCCAGTTAACACTTGATCTGATTGAATCTTTGCCTTAGGCTCTTTTTTACGGGCAGAACTTCTGCCTGTAATTCTGAACTTTGTTTTCACTAATTGGTCTTTTGACAAATCAGATCAGTTCTAAAAAAAAAAAAAAAAAAAGAGCTGATGTGATTACACTAACACTAATTATTGTTGACCAAAGAATATCAAAATTGGGCTGCCGGTTTAACGCAATCATAGTCTGTTCAAAACACCCAAGTATTTTAGGGGTCATACAGTAACCTGGTTCGTGTTCAAAACAAGAAATTTTGTTGTGAAACGTTTTCCCTTGAAAAACATTTTAATATGGTGTCTGGTGGGCACTAATGAATATGACCTTTTATCCGCCCTAATCATAGCCCCTAGTAACCTTTTCTCTCTGTCCAATCAGGTGGGGTTATCCGTGAGGACAGTGCTTACCAAGTAGCGGCAGTGCCCACCTCCATGGCCCGGTGCCCGAGGTGCCGCCGGTACACCTCAAACTCTCCAGACTGCCCCTGCCCCCGCTGCCAGACCATCCTTACTAGGGCGCAGTGACACGTCCACCCGCACCATAACAACCTGCAAATTGCCCTCTGACCCGGTCTGTCTGCTTGAACTGACTCCAGACAACCAGGGGTCAACAAAGAAAGACCCTGCTTAGCAACGCACAGAGAGGGGTAACAGCCAGACATTTCTTCAGCTCTTCAACTGACATTGACTCTAGCATGTTGCCGCATGCAGTGAGGATGGATGGTTTACGAGACAGGCTTCGTAAAACAAAGCACACATTTTATTTTGATAGAGGGAATTGTCTTAAGAGCTATGCAGTACTTTTGAGTTCATAAGACACCTCCCAAAGAAGGGCACATCAGTAAGGTTTCAGTGATGTTTCCTAGAAAGGGACATGTATTGATAGTCCTGGACCCCTCCTATGAGGCACAGAGTGCAGAAATATACCTACTAAGAGAATCAAGTCATCAGGGTCTGATTATTGTATGTATTAGAAGGATATATAGGGGATGGTACAACACTGAGCGCTTTGTTTTTTTTATTTGTATTCATGTTTAATGATAATCTGTATAGTACTCCTGTCCACTTGTATCAAATCTATTAAATAAAGGATTATCATTAAAATACACTCGGAAGCCAAATAGGTGCAATATTCATAAAAATCCTCTTAAACCAGTGATTCCTATCACCCTTTGAAAACCAAGGTGTCATTCAGTAGGGTACAAATATCTGAGTCTACCTGAATGGTTTGGAGAGAATCCCATGGCGGTTTGGACTGAATCCCATGGCGGTTTGGACTGAATCCCATGGCGGTTTGGACTGAACGCCACGTTTCCCCAAAACGTTCTTGGAACAGACATTGAAGTACGTTTGCTCCATTTAGTGTGTGGCTTGAAGCAATGCATGACGTATTAAGGGCAGTGATGCATTTAACCCACAACCCAACCTCCCCATTTTTCAGAACAGCACGGTTTCCATTTAACTGAACGGTGCAGTTTTTTTCCCCGTACTCAACGCAGCCATGTCCTGCTACCATTTGGAAATGACCAGTGTTAACTGTTCTTACCCCAGGCCCAGAGAGAGAGAGAAACCATGCTGAGCATTTAACTTTTTTTATTCTGCTGTCTGCCCCCAGTGTCTAGATTACAACTACAGAACAGTACAGTGGGTACAGGCACAGCTAGTAGTACTGCAGCATGTATAAATAACAGGTCTGTTTATCATACATCACTAATCTGAGGGACAGCTGAGGAAGGGATGCTTACTGAACAATCATATGGCACACACCCTGCAACCCCCTTTTGAGTGTGTCGTTAAGTATGTTAAAAGGGAGAGTACAGGGGCTGCTAGGTATAGCTGGGAGACAAAGTGACAGGACTTAACCAACTCCATCTAGGCCCCCCTTATTCTATTCTGAAATACAGGCTTGGACATTGATCAACCTAATACAATGTTATTTGAAATCGGAGTAAGATGAGTGAGCACTGGATTAAATTAAAAACCCATCCTACCCCCTCTCTATCATTTACACTTAATTAGATTCAACCTTTTCTTCTCAACTGAGCACAAGCCTCTCAAAAACAGGGTACCTCTGCTTCCTGTACATGATAGGTAATATACCAGTTCACTACCACTCTCTCACTCCTATATTGGATGCTAGCAAGAACAAAAATGCACAGAAGCCATCTAGTTCCCTCGCTTCTACTCCCTCTGTCCTTTCTCTCTTCCCCCTCTCTGTCCTCCTCCCCCTCTGTCCTCTGTCCTCCTCCCCCTCTCTCAGTCCTCTCTCTGCAGGTCCTCCACAGCCTCCAGTAGGTGTAGTGCCAGGCTGTACTGGCCGTGGTTCTCAGGTAGGATCTCTATGAGGCGGCTCACCAGCCTGCTGGTCTGACTCAGGGGCACCGACGGGCACCCCAGCTCACTGGGGTCCTGGGGACAACACACAGATATGCATCAGTAGCCCACACAACTAGGGGGTTGAATTAGTTACACAATATGCTGTTCAGTGGTTATAGGTTGACGCCGAAGACTAGCTGGTCTCACCATGGCCTTAAGACAGGTGTTATAGTGTGTATTCAGGAGGCTGGTAAGTCTCACTATAGGCTTGAGCCAGGTGTTCTACAGTGGTTATAACATGTTATAAGGTAACACAGAGGTTGATCTCACCATAGCCTTGAGCCAGGTGCAGAGTGTGGGGGGGAGGCGTGCCAGCAGCTCCATGGCGGGTCGGGTCTGGGTCTGGGTGTGGAGCAGGGAGTAGCTCAGCCTCTGGCCTGTTAGAACCAACAGCTGGGAACCCAACACGTCCTTATCCTCCACCTCAAACATCACCTGACAACACACACACCTCAGGCTTCAATGTCATATTTTGTGTGAGTGATCATATTCATTGTGTGTATAAAGTTATTAAATATGACAAGTGACATGAGTGTATGAATATGTAGTTTTAGGTACACCACCCGCTCACGAAAATGGATCTCTCCTACAGACAGTGAGTCACGTAGCCGTGGCTTGCTATATAAAGCAGACAGACGTCGATGCATTCAGTTACTGTTCTATTGAACGTTAGAATGGGCAAAACCAGTGACCTAAGTGACTTTGAGCGAGGTATGATCATTGATGCTAGGCACTCCGGATCCAGGATCTCAGAAACAGCCACCCAGGTTTACAGAGAATGGTGAGACTGACAAATAACATCCAGTCAGCAGCAATCCTTTGGGGCGAAAACAGCTTGTTGATGAGAGGTCGAAGGAGAACGATAAGAACCGTGCAAGCTAACAGGCGGGCAACAAACAGACAAATAACGGAACAGAACAACAGTGGTGTGCAGAACGGCATCTCGGAAACACACAACTCCTCGATCCTTGTCACGGATGGGCTATTGTCATAGACGACCACCCTGGGTCCACTCCTACCAGATAAAAACAAGAGAGCTCCAGTGAGAACACGGTCAGTGTTGGCACTGGGCAATTGAGGAGTGGAAGAACATTCCGTTTACTTGAGTGGCCTGGTCAGTCCCCAGACCTCAACCCAATAGAGCATATTTGGGATGAGATGGAATGGGCTGTTTGCAGCATGAACATACCAACGTCCAATCTGCAGCAACTACGTGATGCCATCGCATCAGCATGGACCAAAATCCATGTGGAACATTTCCAACACCCTGTAGAATGCCCTGAAGAATTCAGGCTGTTCTGGAGGCATAGGGGAGTCCGACCTGGTACTAGATGGGTGTACCTAATACACTCACTGGGGGTTTTATGTTATATGTGTTAGTATGTGTATCAGTTTCTATCCAGTTACCAGCAGATGTGTATTGAGGGACCTGTTGGTGTTTGACTACCTACCTGCTCTGCCCGGGGGTCCAGGCCCTGGTTGTACAGCTCACACACCAGATGTCTGCGCAGGAGGTCCGGGTTGACCTGCAGCAGGAGTCCCAGGTCCAGACACAGAGAAGGCCACGTCTTGTCCCCTGACCCAGACCCAGGGCCCTCCACCGCCTCCCTCTGGGTCGTCACCCAGCCTGTCAACACCCTGAGCAGGAACTCCTGTCTGAGGGAGACCAGGCCAGGGTCCATGTCTCCACTGGGCATCAGCTGGATGGACGACAGCTCTCTAAAGAAGGCATTCTTACCCTGGAAGAAGGAAAGACTTGCAGTGTATAGTGTAGGTCAGTGTTTCCCAACCCTCTCCTCAGGGCCCCCCAGACATTTAAAAACTGGCACACCTGACTCAGTCAACTAATCATCAAGCCTGTGACTAATTGAATCAGGTGTGCCAGTTTAGGGTTAAAACAAACATGTGAAACATCTGGGGGGGCCAGAGGAGAGGGTTGGTAAACACTGCTGTAGGTGTTATGCATGTGTGTACTCTTTGGTTTACACTACTTGTTTGTCTCACCTTGCTGTCGAACAGGCTGAGTGGTTTGATCCTGAGACTGAAGGTCATAGCAGTGTGGAGTAAAGAGGCCAGGAGATAGTGGTGTTGTACAAGGGGGTAGTGAACTCCCTTCTGCTCCAGGGCTAGCTCTGCTAGGGAGGCAGGTCCCTCTGCTCCCCCCCACACCTCCTCCACACACAGCTCTGGAGGAGGCACCTCTTCTACCCCCGAGTCTGCCTGGAGGGGAGAGGGGTTCAGAGTAACCAAGGACCAGCCTCACTTGCCAGTATCACTATTAAAAACCATCCAAAGCGCAGTCTATCTGTGCAACTACAGATGCTTTAGTTCAAAAAGTTTTTTTCTAAATCCCCGTGCTGCAGTAATGGTACACTGTGACAAACTCTCTTGCATGGTGACATGCACATATACCCACTTTGCATGCAGCACATGCTTTTTACCTGTGCTGCAGCGCAGGGAAACATTTTAATCTGCCCAACTGTATGCATCCATCCATCTTTTTTGATCCGTACCTCCATCAGAATCTGTAGCAGCTGAACACAGGAGCCCAGAAATGATGTCATGGCGCAGTCTCCCATTCCCACATCCTGAATACACACACAGACAGACGTTATGTACACGTCTATTCACAACCAAAACACAAGTCCCAATCAGAGAGGCAAACATGTAAGGCTGAATAGGCAGGGCTGCTCACCCGTCGACACAGGCGGTCCTTAGGGGCCTTCCCCACCTGTGGAGAGGAAACAAACAATTGGAGCACTATAAAGAGAATCGTGATCAGAATCAGGACACACTGGGGACTGATTTGAATCGTTACGTCCCTACAGAATATGTTTATGTATGTGACAGTTCTGATGAACATATTCTGTAGGGATGTAACGATTCACAGATACGCATCGATCCCCGGTTCAAATTTTTAAGATAGGACTGAATCAGTCAGAAACTCGATTTAAACGTTACGTATCGCCGGTTCACTAACATGGCTCATATTACTTTATTTCCTCTCCTTCAGTGTCGAGCATGTAACTGTGTTGACAGTCATTGATCAACAACTCCAGGCAATATCAGTAGCCTAGTCAACTGCACATTGCCTAACAAGAGGTAGGTCACCTGTCACCTTCAGCATTCAAATGTTTGTAAAATGGCTTGCGCAATATTAGGCTTTATTAGTTGAGTGACAAGTTCAACCGATGTAATTTCAAGGTTATTGTTATCAAAGGTGCTGTTAAACGTCATTTTACCGGAATAGCCTAAGCTACCGCTGGAGACAACTCTCATTTGGATATAGTGAACTAAACTCCACTCCATGGTGAAGGAAGATTCTGATGACTCCACAAACAGTGGAGCAGAGACCTGGGTTTGTGGAATCTAGCTCCAGGCTTTGTGGAACCTAGGACCAACTCCATCGATTCGCCCAAGGTCAATACTTCAAATGCATTTAATTATCGAACGCCTACCTTGTACCTATGTTTGTCCTCTGTAGTTGCGTGCCTTTGTTCGCTGAAATCCATACATTTTCAATAAATGTTAATCAAATACAACCACCCACTTTTTCCTTGTTGAGATTCAATTGGCGCATTTGCGACGAGTTGCCATCTGAGCAAACAGTTAGTGGTTGTTTTTGTTTAAAGTTTGAAAAAGTCTGGATTTTGGCAAAAAATAAATCAAAAGCTGTGCTATATATATATTCATTTTAATGAGGAATATTATTACATTACTAGCTCAAACACTTTGAATCTGCAAAAATTATAAATGAATTTGTGATTTCAGATCAAAAGTGGGGGGGACAAAAAGCAAACATTGCCCCCCCTTATCTGGTAGTGGGGTGGTAGGTGCCCAGTCTCCCTTGTGGCTTAGCCCTACATACACCATACACACTGAACTAAAATATAAACACACCATGTAAAGTGTTGGTCCCATGTTTCATGAGCTGAAATAAAAGATCTTAGATATTTTTCATACATACAAAAAGCTTATTTGTCTCAAATGTTGTGCACACATTTGTTTACATTCCTGTTAGTGAGCATTTCTTCTTTGCCAAGATAATCCATCCACCTGACAGGTGTGGCATATCAAGAAACTGATTAAACAGCATGATCATTACACAGGTGCATCTTGTGCTGGGGACAATAAAAGGCCACTAAAATGTGCAGTTGTCACACAACACAATGCAATTGGCATGCTGACTGCAGTTCGGCGTCGTAACCGACTTCAGTGGACAAATGCTGCACGGCCCCACGCTGAAAAGTGTGCTCTTCACGCATTAATCCCGGTTTCAACTGTCCCGGGTAGATGGCAAACCACGTGTCTGGTGGCGGTGGAGTTATGGTATGGGCAGGCATAAGCACGGACAACGAACATAATTGCATTTTATCGATGGCAATTTGAATGGACAGATACCGTGACGAGATTCTGAGGCCCGCCATCACGTTTCAGCATGAAAATGCACGGCCCCATGTCGCAAGGATCTGTACACAATTCCTGGAAGCTGAAAATGTCCCAGTTCTTCCATGGCCTGCATACTCACCAGACATGAGCATGTTTGGGATGCTCTGATTTGACATGTACTACAGCGTGTTCCAGTTCCCACCACATTCAGAAAATTTGCACACCCATTAAAGGAGGAGTGGGATAACATTCCACAGGCCACAATCAACAGCCTGATCAACTCTATGCGAAGGAGATGTGTTGCGCCACATGAGGCAAATGGTGGTCACACCAGATACTGACTGGTTTTCTGATCCACGCCCCTACTTTTTTTTAAGGTCGACTCTATATACACAAAAGTATGTGGACACCCCTTCAAATGATTGGATAGGCTATTATTTCAGCCACACCCGTTACTGACAGATGTATAAAATCAAGCACACCGCCATGCAATCTCCATAGACAAACATTGACGATAGAAGGGCCTTACTGAAGAGCATAGTGACTTTGAACGTGACACCGTCATAAGATAACAAGTCAGTTTGTCAAATTTCTGGCAGTCCGAAGGACGTATCTGGGTTTGGCGGCTGCCAAGAAAACACTACCTGCCCCAATGCATAGAGCCAACTATAAAGTTTGGTGGAGGAGGAATAATGGTCTGGGACTGTTTTTCATGGTTCAGGCTAAGCCCCTTAGCTCCAGTGGCATTCTAGACAATTCTGTGCTTCCAACTTTGTGGCAACAGTTTGGGGAAGGGCCTTTCCTGTTTCAGCATGACAATGTCCCGTGCAGAAAGCAAAGTCCATACAGAAATGTTTGTTGAGATCGGTGTGGAAGAACTTGACTGGCCTGCACAGAGCACTGACCTCAACGCCATCAAACACCTTTGGGATGAATTTAAACACTGACTGCGAGCCAGGCCTAATTGCCCAAGACCTGTGCCCGACCTCACTAATGCTCTTGTGGCTGAATGGAAGCAAGTTCCCGCAGCAATGTTCCAACATCAAGTGGAAAACCTTCCCAGAAGAATGGACTAAGTCCATATTAATGCCTGTGATTTTGGAATGAGATGTTCGACAAACATGTGTACTTTTGGTCATATAGTGTATCTGTGACAAACAGATGCAGAACTGTATTCCCAGTCATGTGAAATCCATAGATTAGAGCCTAATGAATTGTTCAAATTTTCTGTTTTTCCTTTATATGAACTAACTCACTAAAATCTTTGTTGCATTTTGTGTTTAGGGTTTGGTTCAGTGTACATGTACATAATTTACACACACAAAGAGAGCGAGAAGTCAGCTCAGACAGATACAGCACACACACACACAGAGAGAGAAGTCAGCTCAGACAGATACAGCACACACAGAGAAGTCAGCTCAGACAGATACAGCACACACACAGAGAAGTCAGCTCAGACAGATACAGCTCAGAGTCCTAGCTCATCAGATCCATCAGCAGCAGATTTTAATTTGGAATGGAAAATGTATGTGTTTATGCAAACAAATGTTAGTGCATCGAACCGATTCGTTTCAAACTAAAACTTATCGTTCCTGTATCGTATCGGAGCCCGTGCATCTAGATATCGAATTGTGTTGAAAGGGAAAGATGCACATCCCTAATATTCTGCTCACCTTCTCTATAAGGAAAGCAGCAGCTGAGAAACATTTAACGATGAACGTGTTCCACATCATTGAAGAGATGCCTGCAGGAGAAAGAGAACCATCTTATAGCACAAACGAAGGGACACACTGAGTGAATATTGCATAACGTGAAGCATAGTCTCACCCAGCTGGATGTGAGGACTTGAGACTAGCTTCAGGTGCTCCACCGCCCAACAAAGATATCTCCCCTCCTAAAGAGAGAGAGAGACAACAAAATATTTGACTGTACACCTCAAACTGTCAGTATATACAGTACCAGTCAAAAGTTTGGACACACCTACTAATTCCAGGGCTTTTCTTTATTTTGACTATTTTCTAGATGTAGAATAATAGTGAAGACATCAAAACTATGAAATAACACATATGGAATAATGTAGTAACCAAAATAGTGTTAAACAAATCCAAATATATTTTATATTTGAGATTCTTCAAAGTAGCCACCCTTTGCCTTGATGACAGCTTTGCACACTCTTGGCATTCTCTCTATCAGCTTCATGAGGAATGCATTTCAATTAACAGGTGTGCCTTGTTAAAAGTTAATTTGTGGAATTTATTTCCTTAATGTGTTTGAGCTAAATCAGTTGTGTTGCGACAAGATAGGGGTGGTATACAGAAGATAGCCATATTTGGTAAAAGACCAAGTCCATATTATGGCAAGAACAGCTCAACGACTGGCCATCATTACTTTAAGACATGAAGGTCAGTCAATGCGGAAAATTTCAAGAACTCAAGTGCAGTTGCAAAAACCACCAAGCGCTATGATGAAACTGGCTCTCATGAGGACCGCCACAGGAAAGGAAGACCCAGAGTTACCTCTGCTGCAGAGGATAGGTTCATAAAAATTACTCCACCTCAGATTGCAGCCAAAATAAAAGCAACAGACATCTCAGCATCAACTGTTCAGAGGAGACTGCGTGAATCAGGCCTTCATGGTCGAATTGCTGCAAAGAAACCACTACTAAATGACACCAATAAGAAGACTTGCTTGGGCCAAGAAACACAAGCAATGGACATTAGACCGGTGGAAGTCTGCCCTTTGGTCTGATGAGTCCAAATTTGAGATTTCTGTCTTCGTGAGATGCAGAGTAGGTGAACGGATGATCTCTGCATGTGTGGTTCCCACTGTGAAGCATGGAGGAGGAGGTGTGTTGCTGTGGGGATGCTTTGCTGGTAACACTGTCTGATTTATTTAGAATTCAAGGCACACTTAACCAGCCTGGCTACCACAGCATTCTGCAGCGATACTCCATCCCATCTTGTTTGCGCTTAGTGGGACTATCATTACCCAAAACACACATCCAGGCTGTGTAAGGGCTATTTGACCAAGAATGAGATTGATGGAGTGCTGCATCAGATGACCTGGACTCCACAACCTCAACCCAATTGAGATGGTTTGGGATGAGTTGGACCTCAGAGTGAAGGAAAAGCAGCCAACAAGTCCTCAGCATATGTGGGAACTCCTTTAAGACTGTTGGAAAAGCATTCCAGGTGAAGCTGTTGGAAAAGCATTCCAGGGGAAGCTGGTTGAGAGAATCCCAAGAGTGTGCATAGCTGTCATCAAGGCAAAGGGTGGCTAATTTGAAGAATCTAAAATATACTTTGATTTGTTTAACACTTTTTTGGTTACTACATGATTCCATATGTGTTATTTCATAGTTTTGACATCTTCACTATTATTCTACAATGTAGAAAATAGTAAAAATAAAGAAAAAACATTCTTTAAGAAGTGTCTTAACTTTTGACTGGTACTGTAGATGTGTATGTATATGCATGTCTGTGTGTGT
This sequence comes from Salvelinus namaycush, assembly GCF_016432855.1. NCBI lineage: Eukaryota > Metazoa > Chordata > Actinopteri > Salmoniformes > Salmonidae > Salvelinus > Salvelinus namaycush. The sequence continues at coordinate 13,033,802 of NC_052321.1, read as the reverse complement.
AAATGTGAGTGTGTGTATATAGATACAGTGGGGAGAACAAGTATTTGATACACTGCCGATTTTGCAGGTTTTCCTACTTACAATGCATGTAGAGGTCTGTAATTTTGATCATAGGTACACTTCAACTGTGAGAGACGGAATCTAAAACAAAAATCCAGAAAATCACATTGTATGAAGTAGGAAAACCTGCAAAATCGGCAGTGTATCAAATACTTGTTCTCCCCACTATGTATGGATATCTATGTGTATAGATGTGAGTGTGTTTATGGATGTGAAGGTCTGTGTGCCGGTACTGTATGGAGCCCCACCTCTGGGTCTTTGTTCCACTGCACCACGTACTCCCAGCAGCAGTGGGCAAACAGCAGGTCAGGAGAGAGGGAGTCTGGGAAACGCTGACACACAGACACCAGCAGCTCTGGAGGAACACAGGAACACACACTTTAATATAACAACAACAAATACACTTCCCTATGGAGGAATCGGGTTAGTGACCACAGGAGTACACACTCACCTGCTGCCCTGTTGAAGTCTGGATCCTCCTGGCTCTTTTCTCCCTCCCCCTGCTCTGGCTGGGAGGGCTGTTCCGTGCTCTCGGCCTCCCCCCTCCTCTGCAGCATGTCCTTCAGCCGCTCAGGGGCCAAGTCTTGCCTGAACACCCACTTAGCCACGCTGTCTGCTATACCACCTGAGAGAGGACGAAGGGGAGAGAGAGAGCGTAGGTAATCACTGATCTACTGTATATGTGATTGTATCTCTCTCACCAATTCCAACCCTCTCAGATCGGGATTATGGACTTTTTATTTCTTATAGTACGTATCCAGTACCTCGGCCCCCCTCCAGCAGGGCTTTGACTGAGCAGTGTGGTGTGGCGCTCCCTGGTGTTCCCTGAGGAGGAGGCACACACAGCAGTGTCTGCAGGGACAACACGTCCTCCAGCTGTCTCACACACACCGCCCACTGCTCCAGTTCCAACGACACCGCCTCCCACTCTGGCTGGAACTGATACACACACACACACAAAGAGTCAGTGACAAAGCACACATATCAGTGTGTGTGTGCTAGGGTGTGTGTGTTCACCCTTTTCTTTGCCAGAGCCAGGTGATTATATGTGTGTGTATGTGTGTGTGTGGTGTGTGTGACCTTGGTTTCAGCCAGGATGGTGATGTTAGCCTTAGCAGCGCGGTGAGCCACTATTGCAGCCAACAGGGCGGCAGCAGAACTGTGGGACTGGACACATGCAGCACGCACCTGCTGCCACCAGGGGGAGACACACTGCATGTCCCACGACTCCTCCACCGCACCTAGGGAGAGGAGGAACACAGTCGTCTACAGAAGTCAATGGGAGTCTAGCTACATACCATCTAACCACAAGCTAACTCAATGTCATCACAGCACAGACAACATTGGAAATAAGATGTGCTCACACACCTTTCATGGAGCTGAGGGCAGTGAGCAGTGTGTGTAGGTGTCTGACGGCCTCTGTTTTTTTCAATACTTCCTTCTCTCTGTGCAGCCATACACTCAGCAGCAGAGACTGAGGGAAAACACACACGGACAAACAACATGGATGAGTTACATTTCATTCTATTTCAAACAGTCTATTCTTCCTCCCATACCCAAATCATCCCTTTCTAGAATCGGCTTCCTCTTATTCCTCCACCACCTCTTCACCCTCTCTCCCGCCTCTCCTCACCAGTAGTTGCTGTGGGCTGATGCCGGTCTTCTGCAGTGTGTTACAGACTTTCTGTAGAGGGCTCTCTCCTGTCAGACAGCCCCAGAACAGAAAGCTCCCTACAGGGGAAAAACACACACACAAACTAACCTCTAATACACTTATAGGTAATAGTGTGTGTGTGTGTGTCTGTGTGTGTGTGTCTGTGCGCGTCTTTGTGTTGTGTGTGTGCGTTTTCATTCTACCAAGCTGTGTCCAATCTGCGTTGGGCCCTGGCACCACTCTGATCTCCTCTCCCTCACACTCCATCTGGGACAGGAAGCTCCGGACAGGAAGTGATGCGTCAGGGGAGTCCTGGGCGAAAGAGACGGAGGGGCGGGAGCCGGACGTGAGTTCTGCGTAGCGCTGCAGGGTAGGGGAGACACGGGCCAGCTCCTCCTCTATACCTGCAACCTCCGTCTGAAAAGGAAGAGGAGGATGTGGAACAAGAGAAGAGGGAGAGAAAATAGAAGAGTGGTTCTAGATTGGTGAGTGTTGCTGACAACTCAGCATTGGCCTGCCGTTTACTGCTCTGAATGTAGCTAGTTAATTCAGTGTCAGACTGCTGTACAACCAGTGGTGTTTGTTGTACTCACAGGTTCAGTGTGTGTGTCTGTGGTGGCCTCCCCAGTAGAGTGGAGCTGTTGGATGTCTGTGTAGAGCTGCAGCAGTTTCAGTTGGGAGGAACACAACTGGAACAACCCTTCATCTACCGCCTCAGGGTCTGCAGGGACAGTGCACACGGGCAACACACAGAGGCATTAACCCACACACACAGGCATTAACCCACACACACAGGCATTAACCCACACACACAGGCATTAACCCACACACACAGGCATTAACCCACACACACAGGCATTAACCCACACACACAGGCATTAACCCACACACACAGGCACTAAGACACCTATTTGTACACGGTTTAATAATATTCAACCTCAATAAATATCCAGAAATACACGGTACCTTGCCCTTTGAGACTGGCCAGTAAGACTCGGGTGATGTTGGTCAGACAGGAGACTGGAGCATTCTTATTGGCTAGCAAAGACTCCAGGGCCTAAAGGACAGGACAGAGAGCAGTAAGTAGTAGTACACCACATTCCATGGGTGTGCTGACCCCACTATGTATGTATGTGTGTGTGTGTGTGTGTGTGTGTGTGTGTGTGTGTGTGTGTGTGTGTATATATGTATGGTGTGTGTGTGTGTGTGTGTGTGTATATGTGTGTTGACCTGTTTCTTAACGGCAGGGTGTTTGATGTCCAGCAGTACACTCTGGGCCTCGCTCTCCAGGATATCTGTGGAGAGGAGGTCAAAGGTAAGAAAGAGCTCTTCTGGTTTTCCCTGTTCAAATACTTCTGTAAAGGGTATCCTCCCATCTGTTCATTTTCCCCCTCCATCTCTGTCGTACCTGGTTCCACCTCTCTGCTCTTCAGTAGTGTGGTCAGTCTCTTCAGCAGGTGCATGTCCTTCGCCCTCTCACTCTTCTTATCACTGACATAGGGAACATAATCATTACGTCCCTTTGGTAAAACTACACAGGCTGTGTATGGTGCATTCGGAAAGTATTCAGACCCCTTCACTTTTTCCACATTTTGTTACGTTACATCAATCATCAATCTACACATAATGACGAAGCGAAAACAGGTTTTTAGAAATGTTTGCAAATGTATTAAAAAATTTACTGAAATACTTTATTTACATAAGTATTCAGACCCTTTGCTATGAGACTCGAAATTGAGCTCTGGTGCATCCTGTTTCCATTGATCATCCTTGAGATGTTTCTACAACTTGGAGTCCACCTATGGTAAATTCAATTCATTGAATTGTCCATAGAGCTCCGAGACAGGATTGTGTCGAGGCACAGATTTGGGGAAGGGTACCAAAAAATGTCTGCAGCATTGAAGGTCCCCAAGAACAAAGTGGTCTCCATCATTCTTAAATGGAAGAGGTTTGGAAACACCTAGACTCTTACTAGAGTGGGCCGCCCGGGCAAACTGAGCAATCGGGAGAGAAGGGCCTTGGTCAGGGAGGTGACCAAGAAAGGCCACTCTGACAGAGCTCCAGAGTTCCTCTGTGAAGATGGGAGAACCTTCCAGAAGAACAACCATCTCTGCAGCACTCCACTAAATCAGGCCTTTATGGTAGAATGGCCAGACGGAAACCACTCCTCAGTATAAGGCACATGACAGCCCTCTTGGAGTTGCCAAAAGGCACCTAAAAGACTCTCAGAACATGACAAACAAGATTCTCTGGTCTGATGAAACCAAGATTGAACTCTTTGGCCTGAATGCCAAGCTTCACGTCTGGAGGAAACCTGGCACCATCCCTACAGTGAAGCATGGTGTTGGCAGAAATATGCTGTGGGGAGTTGTTTCAGTAGCAGGGACTGGGAGACTAGTCAGGATCGAGGCAAAGATGAACGGAGCAAAGTACAGAGCGATCCTTGATGAAAACCTGCTCCAGAGTGCTGAGGACCTCATACTGGGCAAAGGTTCACCTTCCAACAGGACAACGACCCTAAGCACACAGCCAAGACAACGCAGGAGAGGCTTCGGGACAAGTCTCTGAATGTCCTTGAATGGCCCAGCCAGAGCCCGGACAGGAACCCGATCGAACATCTCTAGAGAGACCTGAAAATAGCTGTGCAGCAACGCTCCCCATTCAACCTGACAGAGCTTGAGAGGATCTGCAGAGAAGAATGGGAGAAACTCCCCAAATACAAGTGTGCCAAGCTTGTAGCGTCATACCCCAAAGAAACTTGTCTGTAATTGCTGCCAAAGGTGCGTCAACAAAGTACTGAGTAAAGGGTCTGAATACTTATGTAAATGTGATATTTCAGCTTTTTATTTGTAATACATTTGCACAAAAAAAAACGATTTTATTCATTTTAGAATAGGGTTGTAACGAAACAAAATGTGGTAAAAATCAAGGAGTCAGAATACTTTCCGAATGCACTGTATGTGTAGAATCTTTCACAATACAAGAATTGTACTCCTGATCTTCCCAAGATGTCCCAACCGTACTACGAAGTGTGTGTTAGTGTGAAAAGTCACCTGAGGGCCAGATGGAAGGGGACAGTGACAGTGCGTAGTGCTCCAGTAGCAGGGTCAAACAGACACACTTGCTGTGTGTGGAGCAGCCAGCCCTGACTAGTCACACTGTTCACCCCCATCAGCCGGTACCCTGCATACAGCAACCTGACACATACACACATAGGAGAGAAGGAAATTGTTACTGGTTAAAGTAGTTCAAATGCTTTAGAAACATACGATTAGAACTGTGTGTGTGTGTGTGTGTGTGTGTGTGTGTGTGTGTGTGTGTGTGTGTGTGTGTGTGTACCTGCAGTGTTTCCCTACAGTGAAGGCTCCTACTCTGGGACCCTGCTGTGTGCCCCACACCTCCAGGATGCCTCTCCTGGGTGCATAGATGACCAGGAACTGGGCGTGGCGCCGAGGGAGGGGCGCAGAGGGCGAGGAGTCGCGCTCGCCCCGCCCCTCAGACACCTGCACCCAACCCAGCTGGGCATCCCGGTATCCTGGGAAAACACAGAAATAGGTTATTATAACTAGATATATAAGTAGGGCATTTTTCCAAGTCAAACACTAGACCCTACTCAACATTAGCTGTCTTTATACTAAACCCGATAATTAATTTACTGATGAGTTGGGCTGTGATGATACCAGTATCGCAATATTTTTTCTATGGCAAAAATGAAAACACGAAGCAGACCAAACTCTTTGGTCCTTTAAAAACCTGCTGTATGTTGAATATTGTGTACTATAGCGTGGAAATAAATACATGTGACTCTGGATGACATCATAATGATGTTTGTTTCCAACATTAGGCATGTTTTCATGTTTTGTTTTCTTGCTACGATACTGATATCGTTCCGGCCCTACTGTTGAGTGCTGAAGGGAGAATTCTTTTTCACCCTTCCACATGCGGATAGCTATGCCTCTCCCCACGTCAAGCAGCGTGACCCTGCCGAAGTCGTCCGTGACCCCAGCCAGAGTGTTACAGGGGGACAGACAGATGAACTCCCCGTGACGCCGCGAGTCTGGGAGACCAAACCTGAGGGCGGGACACGAGAGGGAGGAAAGAGTTGGGCTAAGCAATCAGTTAAGTGAGAAATGAAGAAAAAAAAAGGCTCATTGATTAATGTTAGTGATAAAAAGATAACTTGGCAATTTGATTGCGTAGATTGCGTGTGCAGCACAAACAGTTCCCTAGTTCTTCTGACAAAAGGGATGGTGTTGGTCACCTGACTGCCAGGGGCGTGGCCGGCTCCACCTTGGGCTTCTGTTTCTGAGTTGGCTCCTCCTCACTCTGTTTCTTCCAGCCCAGCCAACCACTGACGCGAGAGCAAAAGAGAGCAGTGCGAAAGAAAGGAAAGATAGGAGAGAGAGAAGGAAAGAGGAGAGAAAGGGTGCAGGAAGAAAGAAGCAATGCAGAAGAAAGACAGAGGGAGAAGAGGGAGAGGACATACAGAGTTATAATGAATTAGTTGTCAGGAAAGAGGCTATATATCAGTGTATTGATTTTGCTGCTTTGTGTCCTGTGTGGCTGTATCAGAGGTAGCATGGCTCAGTGAAGGCCCCAGCCGTATCAACACACCTGCACACAGCACCACAGGGAATACTCACCATGATTAAAGGGAGTAGGAGGCCAAGATACTGACAACCGAGAAAAGACTCATACATACAATCACCAAGAAAAACACACACGCACCTGGCAGCGCTGAACAAGGCCGATGTGAGTTTGCTCGCCACAGCCAGAGCCACATGGGAGAGTAGAGGCTGGGAGCTACCCTGGAAAGAGATAAAAACAATATTTTATGACTGGACATTTTTGTGCTGCTTTGGTGGAAATCTCAGCTCTGTTTACAGCAGGGGTGGGCAAAATAAGGCAATCCAGTCTGAGGGAGATTTGAGTAAAAACCATTTTTTGGGGGTGGGGGGTAAACTATTTTGGGTTAAAATAACACTACAGGCTAGATAGAAAGTATGTAGAAATTATAATGGACCTTTATAATGTTCAAATAACTGCCCTTTCTCAAAATAACGTCCCTCTGAATTTAGAAATTATGATATGGCCCACGAGCCAAAATTATTGCCCATCCCTGCTCTAGAGGGAATGGAAAAGTCAAAAATCACTGCTACTGGTCTGAACTAATGCCGACTGTGCTTACTTATTAAAGAGTAACTACCAATCTCTCAAGGAGATAAATAGACAGGCATGAGGTGAGGAAAAAGATGGACAAACCGAAACAAACACACACCTCTATGGCGTAGTAGAAGCCTGTGTAGGGTCCTCCCCCCACAGTTATGTACTGACTCATGGCGGGGGGGCTGCCCTTCACAGAGGCATGGAAACCCCCCAGGATAGACGCATTCTTCATCTGGTCAAACACACACAGCGTCATTATACCTGACAAGGGAGGGAGGGACAGAGAGAGAGAGCACCGTTACAATGGAGAACATAGCTACACTTTCACTGTCTTTCAACCAGAATCCATGATCTTCTCCACCTTCTGCTCACCATGCTCCTGCCCCACTCCCTGTCCTCCTGCCCCTCTCCCTCCAGCCCCCCCCCCCCCACTCCCTGTGCCCCTCCACCCATCTGACCCTCCCTCCTCGACTCTCTCACCCACGCTGCTGTGGTCTACGATGGTGTCCATATCCTGTAGACCCCACTTCTTATAGGCCAGAGGAGGAGGATGGACCACCTCACTGCCTGCTGCCGCCGCTGAGGGGGGGAGTAGGGAGAGAGGGGTAAGACACAGAAAGTTAGGGATAATGAGTAAGAGAAGGGGTTTGGAGGAAGAGATTAAGGAAGAGAGGGTTGCCAGAGAAAGAGGAGATGAGGGAAAGAGTTGAGTAAATGGTGTGGAATGACTATCACCTTAAGCCACAATACACAAAATATACCCCCAAAAAATACTACATGTACTAGCCTAAGTGTCAAATACTAGCTTTTGTGCGTGTGTCAGTACCTGCATCCTTTCTGGCGAACTCTGTCAACCCAGCCAGCAAATAGAGAACATGGTTCTATTAAACATCATGTAACCTTTATAGCACAATTACTATGGTACTACAACTAGTTTTACAACTACGAACACTAACCTACTGCGCTATGAAAAAGTAGTTCCCCCTTTCTAATTTTCTCTACTTTTGCATTTTTTTTATACTGAATGTTATCAGATCTTTAACTAAAACCTAATATTAGATAAAGGGAACCTGAGTGTACAAATAACACAACAATGACATACATATTTTATAAACAAAGTTATGCAACACGCAATGCCCCTGTGTGTAATTGCCTTACACTCAATAACTGGTTGTGCTTCCTTTAGCTGCAATTACTCCAACCAAACACTTCCTGTAGTTGTTGATCAGTCTCTCACGTCACTGTGGAGGAATTTTGGCCCACTCTTCCGTGCAGAACTGCTTTAACTCAGTGACATATGTGGGTTTTCAATAATAAACTGCTCGTTTCAAGTCCAACCACAACGTCTCAATAGGGATTAGGTCTAGACTTTGACTATGCCATTCCAAATGTGTTGCTTTTTAACCATGTTTATGTAGACTTGATTATGTGTTTTGGATCATTGTCTTGCTGCATGACCCAGCTGCCCTTCAGCTTCAGCTCACAGACGGATGGCCTGACATTCTCCTGTAGAATTCTCTGATACAGAGCAGAATTCATGGTTCCTTCTATTCAGGCAAGTCGTCCAGGTCCTAAGGTAGCAAAGCATCCCCAAACCATCACACTACCACCACCATGCTTGACCGTTGGTATGGCAACACAGTGCCATCACTAACACAGCTGCCTACATACAGACTTGAAATCATTGGCCACTTTAATAAATGGATCACTAGTCACTTTATTCAAGTGACTAGTGATCCATTTATTAAAGTGGCCAATGATTTCAAGTCTGTATGTAGGCAGCTGTGTTAGTGATGGCACTGTGTTGCCATACCAACGGTCAAGCATCCCACTTTAATAATGTTTACATATCTTGCATTACTTATCTCATATGTATATACTGTATTTTATACCATCTATTGCATCTTAGCCTATGCCACCCTGTCATTGCTCATCCATATATTTATATTTATACTTATTCCATTCCTTTACTTAGATTTGTGTGTATTAGGTAGTTGTTGTGGAATTGTTAGATTACTTGTTAGATATTGCTGCACTGTCGTAACTAGAAGCACAAGCATTTCTCTACACTCGCAATGACATCTGCTAACCATGTGTATGTGACCAATACAATTTGATTTCTGTGGAATGCAGTGTTTGGTTTTCGCCAGACATAATGGGACCCATCTCATCCAGAAAGTTGACTCAAGTCTGCCAAAAAGCACCTGGAAGCACCTGGATGATCATCAAGACTCTATAGAATGTTCTATAGACAGACTAGTCAAAAAGTATACGTTTTTGGATGACATGGGTCCCATTATGCCTGGCGAAAACCAAACACTGCATTCCACAGTAAAAACCTTATACCAACTGTCAAGAATACATTCTGCTCTGTATCAGAGAATTCTATAGGAGAATGTCAGGCCATCTGTCTGTGAGCTGAAGCTGAAGGGCAGCTGGGTCATGCAGCAAGACAATGATCCAAAACACACAATCAAGTCTACATGAAAATTGTTAAAAAGTAACACATTTGAAGTTTTGGAATGGCTTAGTCAAAGTCCAGACCTAATCCCAATTGAGATGTTGTGGCAGGACTTTAAACGAGCAGAAAATTAATCCACAGCCAAAAATTAATCCAGAGCAATGTGAGAGACTGATCAGCAACTACAGGAAGCACTTGGTTGCATTCATTGCAGCTCAAGGTGGCACAACAGTTATTGAGTGTAAGGGGGCAATGACTTCTTCACACAGGGGAATTGGGTGTTTCATAACTTTGTTAATTAAATAAATAAAATAAGTATACATTTTTGTTATTATTTGTAAACTCAGGTTCCCTTTATCTAATATTAGGTTATGGTTGAAGATATGATAACATTCAGTATCAAATATTATTCAAATATAGAGAAAATTAGAAAAGGGGGAAAAACCTTTTTGACAGCACTGTACCTCTACTGCTACTACAGTACCTCGACAGACACAAAACACACACACACACAGAGCAGTACCTCGACAGACACAAAACACACACACACACAGAGCAGTACCTCGACAGACACAAAACACACACACACACAGAGCAGTACCTCGACAGACACAAAACACACACACACACAGAGCAGTACCTCGACAGACACAAAACACACACACAGAGCAGTACCTCGACAGACACAAAACACACACACAGAGCAGTACCTCGACAGACACAAAACACACACACAGAGCAGTACCTCGACAGACACAAAACACACACACAGAGCAGTACCTCGACAGACACAAAACACACACACAGAGCAGTACCTCGACAGACACAAAACACACACACAGAGCAGTACCTCGACAGACACAAAACACACACACAGAGCAGTACCTCGACAGACACAAAACACACACACAGAGCAGTACCTCGACAGACACAAAACACACACACAGAGCAGTACCTCGACAGACACAAAACACACACACAGAGCAGTACCTCGACAGACACAAAACACACACACAGAGCAGTACCTCGACAGACACAAAACACACACACAGAGCAGTACCTCGAGCCACCTGGTTTCTGCAGGCACGTAGAGACTGAAAGAGACTGAAGCCATCAATAGTGACCAGGGCTGCTGGATAAAGAATGCTCAGCTCCTCATGCTAAGAGAGAGAGAGAGAGAGAAATTCATAAATACAAAGTGTCATCAAAAGAACCTTGATACTCAGGCAGCTGTCAGTGTTTGTGTGTGCTACAGCCGTACTTGCTCGGTGACACCAGGGTGGCGGGGGATCTCGTAGGTGCGACACTTGAGCCTCAGGACAGGATCCTCATTCAACAGCTGGGCTAGGAGTAGGACCCCACTCTGACAAAAACACACAACACCACTGTTAGAATAACATTACCACACCAGCCAGCCTTCCAGGTAACAAGTAAATACTGCTGTACTGCACCTCTGTGTAGAAGCGGACATAACCAGATGAGAAGCCCACTACAATACAAGTCCAGTCTGGCCGACCTGTGGAACTCCTGAACACACACAGACAGACAGAGTTAATACTCATCATTAGAACACAAACCTACATACACATTGATATGTACACACAAGTGAACACCCATGGAGGATGGACACACACACACGGACAGTGTCGGACACACTAGGTGGCTTACCTTTTCTGGCTGGCCAGAGGTATACAGATGACACTGCTCACACTCTCCCTGTAAAGAGGCAGACACGCACACACACACAGTGAATCTGGAATCTAATCTTGACTTCTTTCTGTGTCCTTTCCTCTCCTCACATTCTCTCAGTCTAACCCCTTCCTCTCTCATTCATCCACCCTTATGTTTCTTTCCCTCCTGACTCTCCCCCCCTCCGTTCTCCCCCCCTCCGTTCTCCCCCCCTCCTCCCTCTGTTCTCTCCCCCCTGTTCTCTCCCCCATCCTCCTCTGTTCTCCCCCCTCCTCCTCTGTTCTCTCCCCCCCTCTGTTCTCTCCCCCCCTCCTCCTCTGTTCTCTTCCCCCTCCTCCTCTGTTCTCTCCCCCCTCCTCCTCCTCCGTTCTCTTCTCCTCCTCCATTCCCCCCTCATCCTCCCTCTCTCCCCCTTCTGTTCTCTCCCCCCTCCTCCGTTCTCTTCCCCCTCCTGTTCTCTCCCCCCTCCTGTTCTCTCCCCCCTCCTCCTCCTGTGTTCTCTCCCCCCTCCTCCTCCTGTGTTCTCTCCCCCCTCCTCCTCCCTCTCTCCCCCTTCTGTTCTCTCCAACCCCTCCTCACCCCGTTCTCCCCCCGTTCTCTCACCCCTCCTCGGTGCTGAGAGTTCCACTCCAGGACACAGCCAGGGTCATCTCCTCTCGGCCACCATCATCTGTCCGCCACTTCGCTGCAAGAAAGAGGAGACAATGTCAACACACACCCCGCCAACAGCAGAGTGTGTCATTGGGGAGATGTTTATGTATTTGAGGACACTGACTTTGTTTCATGTAGCTTTAATAAGGGTAGGGTAGAGAGAATTTGTGTGTACATTAACATGCGTGTCTGTGTTTTGGGACACATACCTGAGAGAAACACAGCCTTGTGGTCTTTGGCAACGACCATCAGGTCTGAGCAGGGAGAAAGAGAAACCACACAGTCCTGCAGCCAGGGGGCAGTCACTGCAGCACTGTCCTCCTCCACCCCCTAAGGAACACAACACAACAGGACCAAACCTTATAGATCACAGAGGGCTATGGAAGGGTGGTGTCTGATTTAAGCTAGTCTTTAGTTAAAGAAGAGAAATAGTGTAAGAGACAGACAAACTGACCGTGGTGGTGCCACTGCCATCTTCTTTGGCCTCAGGGTTATCCCATGACCCCCAGTCTGAGTCGTCCCAGGCCAGCTCATTCTCTGAGCGAGAGAGATCAATCACAATTATTAGGTGGTGCAATCCAGAGTCAATTGTCAGTTAAAATGTTAGTGGTTCTTTGTAACTCAGCTGGTAGAGCATGGTGCTTGTAATGCCAGGGCAGTGGGTTTGATTCCTGGGACCACCCATAAGTAAAATGTATGCACACATGACTAAGTCGCTTTGGATAAAAGTGTCTGCTAAATGGCATATATTATTATTATTATTATATTATAGTTAGGCTATAAAGCTGAACATTTATTAAAATCAGGTGATAAATGATACACACACACACTTGTACACACATCTTTGGACTGGCAGGGGCAAACTAACAAAGAAGGCGGAGAGAAAGATGAGCATCAAGGACAAGAGACCTCCCCCGACCCAAAGAGAGAAGGGATGAAGTTGGAGATGCTATAAATATCAGTAAGTGGGAGGAGGGAAGAGATTGACAGAACTCACATTGACAGTGGGACTCCTGTTGACATAGTCTGACTGCAACATGCATGTACAATGGCTCAGGGCTTTGAGTATGTGTATGTAAGTATGTATGCTTATGTGTGTGAGCGTGTGTCTTCCTTTGTCCAGCATCATGCGGAAATCTGTTCAAGCGCCCTCCTGTAGGATGACTCATATGACAAAGGGCAAATCCCCCCTCCTTCCTCCCTCCCTCTTTCCATCCTCATCTGCCTCCCGCTGGTACTGCAGCTCTCCAGGTCTCACCTTCACTACACCTTGCGCTCATCAACTGCTATAATCTCTAATTCTATTATTCATGATGTGACAGGTCAAAGATTTAAGGAGACATAGGAATACGTGCATTCTTTACACTCCCTGGTATTTGTAGCACTTAGATCGCTGGAACAAAATTTGCGACTTCGAGAGTTGTCAGATTCTACAGGCATGAGATGACAAGTGACGTAGCCCATAGAACAAATTACAGTCTAATTTCAACTGGATTGTCAACAACACTATCTACAAATTGTGCAATTTGTGAACCATTATCTGGTCTCTATTTTTTTACACACACACACACACTTTATACAAGTCTATAGCAATTTGCATAGCTACTCTAACATTGCTTTGAAAAAAGAGACGAGGATTACAAACAGCAATCAAACAAGTTGGTCATACCCAGCAATTTAGCTCGCCCAGAGCTGAGCGTTAGCTAGATAACTTACCTGTTTTCTTGTCCTCCAAAGAAGGGTTGTTTTGCTGGTTCTGGAACAAAAACTCCCGGACTGCTTTGAGTTCCTGGACCCGGCAGAACTCGAGCAGGCAGCAGGACATTTCGATCCCGTCCCGACCAGGCAGAGGGGATACAGGGAATTAGCCAGCTAAGCTAACGTTAGCTGGCAGCTGCAGTCCAACGGGGAAACAACAACGTTGCAGTATGATGAAGTTAGCGCTAATCAAGAAGACAAGACTCCTCAGGGATCCTTTGCGTTGAAATATGTATCGTTTCCAGGAATGTTAGTAAACAAATACATGTACAGGGTGTTGCTGTCAGTGGATTTCGTTAATATTTGCACCGTTTCAACCCTTTACTTTAAGTGTTTTGGTGATGACCAATGACTGACTGTATTGTGATGACACATCGCTAACCATGAAATACAATCTCGAGGCACATTTACAGAGACGATTTCGTGTACGTCGCCCTCTATCGCTCAGGAAGGCAGGTTCAACAAATAAAATAAAGCTTTGTTCAAGGTCAGCAAAGGTTGACAATCCAACACAGCAAAAACGCCTACCCTTCAGGCTTGAATCGATCATTACATTGGTGCCAGTAAAATAATAATATGTGATATCTATTGTTGCTGCCTTTTCACACGGGGTTTAAACCTGGGATGCGTCTTGAGAGGACCGCACCGGCGTTTGCATAATATGAACCGTGTACTGTTCTTGAATGCACCCCAAGGCTGCGAACATTTCACTGCGCAAACCGTGGAACAAACGGCATTTGTTTTGACTCTGACATTATCAAACTCGTTCTAATTTGTTGTTCATGCCATTTGATTTTTCCACGTTGGATGTAACAAAACATCATACATAATGATGATAAACAGCTTGTCCTAGTTGATCGCATTTGATCCAATGTAACTCTTCGTCCTGAGTGTTCGAAACAGCGGCTCGCTGGAGTGGACAGCTTCATACTTCCTGATGTAGGTTTCAACAGCGAATGGAAATTATTATGGAGGGGTTGTGCAACCCAGTTTGTGGCATGACATATCTAGGGCTGCAACATGAAAATAAATCCTGTGTCTAAAAGACTGACTGGTCAGTTTAACGGCAGACAGTATGCTAATACAGTCTGTTGTTGTATTCTAGCTTGCTCTGCGGAATCCTTACAGCCTTCAAGATGCTTGAGACACCTCCTGGCTATCCCTTCGAAGAGATAGAATATGAGGACATAGAAGTTGAAGAGGTAAGTGTCGCATGATAGCTGCCTATAGTACCAAACAATTAGCCTTTTATGAGGGGAAATTACAGTAACCTTGTTGAATAGAAGTGTAGTGTTGTGATCATCCATGCCACTTCTGTGCCAGTTTCAACTATGGAGCCAAGATAGGCTACCTCTTTCAAAACACCAGCAGTATCTAATGATTTTTATAAACGGGGTGGTTCAAGCCCTGAATGCTGATTGGCTGACAGCCATGATATATCAGACGTATACCACGGGTATGACAAAACATTTATTTTTACTGCTCTAATTACGTTGGTAACCAGTTTATAATAGCAATAAGGCACCTCGTGGGTTTGTGATATATGGCCAATACACTACGGCTAAGGGCTGTGTCCAGGCACTCCGCGTTGCGTTGTGGTTAAGAGCATCCCTTAGCCGTGGTATATTAGCTATATACCACACTTCCTCTGGCCTTATTGCTTAAGTAGATTATATAGAAAATTACGAGACCGACCACCACTCAGCAACATGTCAGATTATAACCTAGAAGAGGACCCGTTGTCCAGGACTCACAGAAGGGACAGAAATTAAAACACAATTATTTCTATACTCACTATTTATATATACCACCGCGTGTCCATCTTGGCACTACCCCACCATTGTAAGAAATATTTTGGAAGTTATAGAAATGCATTTATTAATGTCTACATTTGTTTTTTCCATATTTATTCTATGACAGACACCTTAATGCATAGTTTCAAATAATATTATGTAAACATTAAACAAAATATAAAAACATTTTCTTTAACGTATAATAAAAATACAGTACCAGTCAAAAGTTTGGACACCTACTCATTCCAGGGTTTTTCATTATTTGTACTATTTTCTACATTTTCAGTATTATTCTACAATGTGGGAAATAGTATAAAATAAGAAAAACCCTTGAATGAGTAGGTGTGTCCAAACTTTTGACTGGTACTGTATATTTTTTACCTTAATTGAAATACTGTAGAATTCCATTAATTCCTATGGATGACTGCTTCTTCTGGCAGCATCAAAGCCTCTCATTGGCCAATACATAGCATCAGCAATCCAGGGTTTATATACATTATTGTGAAAACACAACATTTTCCTTGAAAGCATGTTACTAGACTAGAGCTGTTGTGTTTTATATGTGTGACATTTGTTTCTTTGTGTATCTCCAGGTTGTTGGCAGAGGGACATTTGGAGTTGTCTTCAAGGCTAAATGGAAAGGCAAAGATGTGGCCATCAAGACCATAGAGAGTGAATCTGAGAGGAAAGCTTTTGTAGTAGAGGTAGAGGAACATCCTCTCCTTACCTGCTGTAAAGCATAGTTTTTCGTTTAACCCTGTTTTTTGGGTCTAGTCTATTGTTGAAATAAGTTTTGTTATCCCAATATAAAAATTCCCACTGAACATTTATGGACTCTTTTGATATTAGGTAGCTGCAGTCCAATGATATCCAATTACAATGTAAATGAAGCAATTCATGAATGTTAAGATGGTGCGATCCGTTTCACTTATCCATGTCTCTTCTTCATCCAGCTCCGCCAGCTTTCTAGAGTAAATCACCCAAATATTGTCAAGCTCTATGGCTCATGTGATAATCCAGTAAGTACATTCAGGAGAGTTGTCTTCTTAGTATGATTTGCCTGGTGTTCAATTATATACTTTAGGCCCATGTGTAATTATTCATTTATTAGTGATTTATTATTAATTTAATAGGTCTACAGATTTTCCTCTATATTGACACCACATTTGCAATCCCATACACTAAGTGTTTTTCCCTTTTTATCAAAATGATTGTAACATTCTCACACAGGTGTGTCTTGTTATGGAATATGCTGAGGGTGGCTCCTTATACAATGGTAAGAAATCAATTCAGCTTCATTTCAACATAGTATTTTCTTTTATGTAATTTCTTAGCTATTTCAATAAGTGTATTGTTAATACTTCTATTTGCCAACCATAGCTTGTATCCCTCATCTTAGTCGAAGTGCAATTAACAGTGTATCAATCTCCCACTATTTTTCTGTGTAGTTCAGTGTGGTGTCTTGTGCAAGTGATTCTTACTGTATGCCATTGTTCAATCATGATCTGTGAGGGTCTGTGCCAGTTACCATGTTAATATTGTATCTCTGTCTGTTCTGTGCACCCCACCTGACTTTCTGTCTCTCTCTCTCTCTGTCTTGACTGTGTTGTCTGTTCATTCCAAGTGCTGCATGGAGCTGAGCCCCTGCCCCAGTACAGTGCATCCCACGCTATGAGCTGGTGTCTGCAGTGTGCTCAGGGTGTATCCTATCTCCACGCCATGAAACCCAAGGCCCTCATTCACAGAGACCTCAAACCACCCAAGTATGGCCCTTTTGTTTGTGCTGTTGGTTAACTGCCTGTTTCAGGGTTGCAAAATCCTGGTGGGAAGATTCCTGGAATTACGAGGGAATAAGCAGAAAATTCAGGAGTCCTCCAACCAGGATTTCTGGAAAACCAGGGAATTGTGGCAAAGTTACCAGAATTTTGCAATCTGTTTACAGTACTTTTTCATTGTTTTAAATATACAGTACCAGTCAACATTTTGGACACACCTACTCATTCAAGGGGTTTTCTATATTTTTACTAATTTCTACATTGTAGAAGAATAGTGAAGACATCAAAATTATGAAATGACACATGGAATCTTGTAACTAAAAAAGTGTTAAACAAATCAAAATATATTTGAGATTCTTCAAATTAGCCACCCTTTGCCTTGATCACAGCTTTGCACACTTGGCATTCTCTCACCCAGCTTCATGAGATAGTCACCTGGAATGCATTTCAATTAACAGGTGTGCCTTGTTAAAAGTTAATTTGTGGAATTTATTTCCTTAATGTGTTTGAGACAATCAGTTGTGTTGTGACAAGGTAGGTTTGGTATACAAAAGATAGCCCTATTTGGTAAAAGACTAGTCCATTATGTCAAGAACAGCTCAAGTAAGCAAAGTCCATCATTACTTTAAGACATGAAGGTCAGTGAATTCGGAAAATTAAGAACTTTTAAAGTTTCTTCAAGTGCAGTTTCAAAAACCATCAAACGCTATGATGAAACTGGCTCTCATGTAGACCACCACAGGAAAGGAAGACCCAGAGTTACCTCTGCTGCAGAGGACAAGTTCATTAGAGTTAACTGCACCTCGGATTGCAGCTCAAATAAATGCTTCACAGAGTTCCAGTAACAGACACATCTCAACATCAACTGTTCAGAGGGGACTGCGTGAATCAGGCCTTCATGGTCAAATTGCTGCAAAGAAACCACAACTAAAGGACACTCATGACTTTCCTGTGCAGATCCGAAGGATCAGGTTACAGTGGGTCAGCTCTACAGCGCCCTCTCTCCCACAGAGGGGGAGAGGGATGGAGTTGGGCAGTTTTATGACGGCCATAAATAAACTCAGCAAAAAGAAGAAATGTCCTCTCACTGTCAACTGCGTTTATTTTCAGCAAACTTAACATGTGTAAATATTTGTATGAACATAACAAGATTCAACAACTGACACATGAACTGAACAAGTTCCACAGACATGTGACTAACAGAAATGGAATAATGTGTCCCTGAACAAAGGGGGGGTCAAAATCAAAAGTAACAGTCAGTATCTGGTGTGGCCACCAGTACTGCAGTGCATCTCCTCCTCATGGACTGCACCTGAATTGCCAGTTCTTGTTGTGAGATGTTACCCCACTCTTCCAGCAAGGCACCTGCAAGTTCCCAGACAATTCTGGGGGATTGGCCCTAGCCCTCACGCTCCGATCCAACAGGTCCCAGACATGCTCAATGGGATTGAGATCCGGACTCTTCGCTGGCCATGGCAGAACACTGACATTCCTGTCTTGCAGGAAATCACGCACAGAACAAGCAGTATGGCTGGTGGCATTGTCATGCTGGAGGGTCATGTCAGGATGAGCCATCAGGAAGGGTACCAGATGAGGAAGGAGGATGTCTTCCCTGTAACGCATGCGTTGAGATTGCCTGCAATGACAACAAGCTCAGTCCGATGATGCTGTGACACACCGCCCCAGACCCTGACGGACCCTCCACCTCCAAATCGATCCCGCGCCAGAGTACAGGCCTCGGTATAACGCTCATTCCTTCAACGATAAACGCGAATCCGATCATCACCCCTGGTGAGACAAAACCGTGACTCGTCAGTGAAGAGCACTTTTTGCCAGTCCTGTCTGGTCCAGCGACGGTGGGTTTGTGCCCATAGGTGACGTTGTTGCCGGTGATGTTGGGTGAGGACCTGCCTTACGACAGGCCTACAAGCCCTCAGTCCAGCCTCTCTCAGCCTATTGCGGACAGTCTGAGCACTGATGGAGGGATTGTGCGTTCCTGGTGTAACTCGGGCAGTTGTTGTTGCAATCCTGTACCTGTCCTGCAGGTGTGATGTTCAGATGTACCGATCCTGTTCAGGTGTTGTTACACCTGGTCTGCCACTGCGAGGACGATCAGCTGTCCATCCTGTCTCCCTGTAGCGCTGTCTCAAGCGTCTCACGGTACGGACATTGCAATTTATTGCCCTGGCCATATCTGCAGTCCTCATGCCTCCTTGCAGCATGCCTAAGGCACGTTCACGCAGATGAGCAGGGACCCTGGGCATCTTTCTTTTGGTGTTTTTCAGAGTCAGTAGAAAGGCCTATTTAGTGTCCTAAGTTTTCATAACTGTGACCTTAATTGCCTACCGTCTGTAAGCTGTTAGTGTCTAAACAATCGTTCCACAGGTGCATGTTCATTAATTGTTTATGGAACATTGAACAAGCATGGGAAACAGTGTTTAAACCCTTTACAATGAAGATCTGTGAAGTTATTTGGATTTTTATTAATTATCTTTGAAAGACAGGGTCCTGAAAATGGGACGTTTCTTTTTTTGCTGAGGTTACCTTGCCGAAACTCTGCTTTTGGGCTCTGCAGGATTGAGGGGAAAGAACCCTTTTGTTACAAGGAGATTCCTCCCGCCAAAACTACAACATCCGAATGTGGATAATGACACAATATTCCTAACAAAAATAACGTGGGAAACGGTTGGTGGGGCTCGAAACAATAATCATGTCAAATAAGTTGTTGTTTGATATCTTTAAGGATGGTATAACCAAATAACGTTAACTCTACGAATGTATATGTCACCGTTATCAGATTTACATCTAAATGTTGTGGAACATATACGATTAAATATGAAACTATTTGTGAGAAGATGAAATGTAATTTTAGCCTTCTAAATGAGAGTTGTTTTTCATGTAAAGGCTTACCCAGTTAGTAACCATGCCCATGTGAGAACAGACTTTTTAGCAACGTGATGGAACCGCCCTCCAAGGCGAAGGCATAAAAAGACCGCTAACAAAATGTACATTCGACCAGAGAACGTGAGGACCATCCACACGTTGAAATAGTTGGAATCTCTACAGACCAGTATACGGACGGTAAGCCGGACGTGTAAAATGGTTAGACTACATTAGACCAGCGTGACCGACAGCGTGAGCTGAAAGATACGAAATGGTTAGAAACTTTCAACAGAGAAGAAGAAAATCTCTACCAAACCAGACAGCGTGAAGTGGTGGCTGCACTGCTGAGAAATGGTTTAAAACTAAAGACCAGCCAAAGTACAGCGCGAGCTGGATATGGCAAAATGGTTTGAAACTACAATACCAGAAAATGGTAAGACCCTCTGAAACTCGAAGAAGACTTCACACGAGCATTCATTCTGTAGCTGTTTATGCACTGTTAGCCTAGGAAACTGGACTGAAGACGAGAGACAAAGAACAATTTTCTCTCACCACTAACGTAAACTCAACCCATTCCGTACAAATGTGCGCAACCGCAACATTCAAATGCGGCTACAAAGAAAACTAATGGGACTGTAGCGACTGTGTTGACTTCAAAATCGGGGGTGTGAACTAGGTTTCTATTCAAGCGTTGGTCGACATGGTAATGGCTCTATAGTATTGGAGAAAAGTAGAAAAAACTGACCCTCCGTTACATTGTGACGTGTCATGCCGTAACGTACAGCACGCATAAAGCAACTATTTCTGTCTTACAATCTCTCTCCACCAGGTGTAGCACTTCTCTCATCGTTTAAAAACAAGAAATGGACAGTGAAGGGGGTAAGGGGGATACCTAGTAATTTTTTTTTAAACGACCCGACGGGGCTTATTGCCATCTTGAATCATGCAGAAACGGGCAGCGTGGGGGTCATGTAATTGATTCTGTTGGAAATGGGAGAAATTGTGCTTTACAATGGTATTGACATTACAGTTGATCTGGAAGTATTATGTTTTTGGGGCGCTAAAATAAGGTCAATTGTACGGACCAAGGCGATGTACAAAAGTGAGTGAGTTTATGTTATAGGTATCTCTAGGGCAGTCATTGCCAAACTTTTTATAGTCCCGTACCCCTTCAAACATTCAACCTCCAGCTGCGTACCCCCTCTAGCACCAGGGTCAGCGCACTCTCAAGTGTTGTTTTTTGCCATCATTGTAAGCCTGTCACACACACACTATACAATACTATACATACACTATATGATGTATTACATTTAAGACTGAGTGTGAGTTTTTGTCACAACCTGGCTCATGGGAAGTGACAAAGAGCTCATATAGGACCAGGGCACAAATAATAATAATCAATAATTTTGCTCTTTATTTAGCCATCTTGCATATAAAACTTTATTTGTTCATCAAAAATTGTGAATAACTCACCACAAGTTAATGAGAAGGGTGTGCTTGAAAGGATGCACACAACTCTGCAATGTTGGGTTGTATTGGAGAGAGTCTTGTCTTAAATCATTTTCCACACACAGCCTGTGCCTGTATTTAGTTTTCATGCTAGTGACGGCCAAGAATCCACTCTCACATAGGTATGTGGTTGTAAAGGGCATCAGTGTCTTAACAGCGCGATTTGCCAAGGTAAGAAACTGAGCGCAGCCCTATCCAGAAATCTGTCAGTGGCTTCTGATTAAATTAAATTTTCACAGAACCGCTTGTTGCAATTTCAATGAGGCTCTCATGTTCAGCTATCGGTAAGTGGACTGGAGGCAGGGAATGAAAGGGATAAAGAAACTAGTTGTTTGTGTCATCCATTTCGGGAAAGTACCTGACTAATTGCACACCCAGCTCACTCAGGTGCTTCGCTATACCACATTTGACATTGTCCGTAAGCTTGAGTTCATTTGCAAGCAAAAAATCATACAATGATGGAAAGACCTGTGTGTTGTCCTTGTTAATGCAGACAGAAAAGAGCTCCAACTTCTTAATCATAGCCTCAATTCTGTCTCACACATTGAATATAGTTTTGGAGAGTCCCTGTAATCTGTGTTGTTGTATGTGTCGAACTGCTTTGCTTTATCTTGGCCAGGTCTCAGTTGCAAATGAGAACTTGTTCTCAACTAGCCTACCTGGTTAAATAAAGGTGAAATAAAAATAAATGTAAAATCCTAAACTCAGCAAAAAAATTATTGATAACCAGCACATTTCACATTTCTGCCCCTTGATAACCAGCACATTTCTGTATGTTGTAAAAGCGTTACATGGTCGCTGCCCATATCATTGCATAATGCAGAAAATACACGAGAGTTCAGGGGCCTTGCTTTAACAAAGTTAACCATTTTCACTGTAGTGTCCAAAACGTATTTCAAGCTGTCAGGCATTCCCTTGGCAGCAAGAGCCTCTCGGTGGATGCTGCAGTGTACCCAAGTGGCGTCGGGAGCAACTGCTTGCATGCGCGTTACCACTCCACTATGTCTCCCTGTCATGGCTTTTGCGCCATCAGTACAGATACCAACACATCTTGACCACCAAAGTCCATTTGATGTCACAAAGATTTCCAGTACTTTAAAAATATCCTCTCATGGTGTCCTGGTTTTCAGTGGTTTGCAGAAGAGGGTGTCTTCCTTAATTGACCCCCCATAAACGTAACGGACATTTACCAGGAGCTGTGCCAGGTCCGCCACGTCTGTTGACTCATCCAGCTGTAATGCGTATAATTCACTGGCTTATATGCGAAGCAGTAATTGTTTCAAAACATCTCCTGCCAAGTCACTGATGCATTGTGAAACAGTGTTGTTTGATGAAGACATTGTCTGTATAGTTTTTTTGGCCTTTTCCCCCAGCATTGTCCCAGCCATATCCGTGGAAGCAGGAAGAATTAAGTCCTCCACAATGGTATGGGGCTTGCCTGTCCTAGCCACTCGGTTAATGGGGCGGCAGGTAGCCTAGTGGATAGAGCATTGGGCCAGTAACCGAAATGTTGCTAGATCGAATCCCCGAGCTGACAAGGTAAAAATCTGACTTGCCTAGTTAAATAAAAAGATATATACAAAAATGGTATCTGTTGCTTTTATACATGTCTTTCTGAATGAAAGACGTCTTTATTCTCACTCAAAAAATTCCCGTGGCTTATTTTTCAAATTGTCATGTTTAATTTCTGAATGTCTGTGCAAGAGTGAAGGTTTCCCGCAAGAGAGTAACGGTTAATGTGATTGGATGTTAATTATTTGAATAGGCTACCTATATTTGACATTGTGTTGTTATTACACTGAACACTAGATGGTTTAGTTAGATTTTTGCCAGTGAAACGAGGCTACTCAGGCGAGAGAAAAAACTCACCCAAATGTATAGCCCCGTTGGAAAATATAAATATACTGCTTGAAAATGTGAAGGGAAAAAAAATGTGAATCACATTTTTATTTGGCGTACCCCCAACGGCATTGCACATACCTTAGAGCAGGTATTCCCAAACTGGGGTATCTATTCTAAACAAACAGAGTGAAGATTAAAGCCCGCTGAACACCCCGTGGTACACCTCTGGAAGATGTGTTCTATCAGACACTCCGAGACCAACCTACTACAACTACAAAGGACATGGTGACCTCTGGTGGACAACCAGAGACTTACACAACCAGAGACTTTCTGATGAACTACTCTCCACAGACTGAGCGAGTGATTTCACCAGAGTGAGACGACAAAGACATACAAGCGTAAATATGTACTTTGTATTTCTAAATCCGAATGAGCGGTTTTTAGGGTGCTAAATATCCACATTTACAAAGAGCATATTATTCAACTGTATGTACGAAGGTTGAATTCCTTTGTCTCTCCTTCCGCTCTTTCGTTCCCCATCCCCTTTCATTGGGGCGGCAGGTAGCCTAGTGGTTAGAGCGTTGGGCCAGTAGCCGAAAGGTTGTTGGATCGAATCCCCGAACTAACAAGGTAAAAATCTGTCATTCTGCCACTGTTCCCCGGTAGGCTGTCATTTTAAATAAGAATTTGTTTTTAACTGACTTGCCTAGTTTAAAAAATGTTAATTTAAAAATAATTAAAAATGTAAAAATTGTGTAACCAGTTGTCATCTCGGGTTAGTCCACTAGGGACTTTTCATTGCATCATGTTAGTAACCAATGTATAATCTATCCTGTGTGTGTTTTATTTAATTCTGTGTTATTTATTTATTTAGTAAATAAATAATTAAGCCAATTTGTGTATCGCTGATTCATCCTGGAGAGTAGGCTTGGTGCAGATTTGAAGTCAACGACGTTCAGAATGAGACTGATGAGGTAATAATGATAATTAATGGATGACTGGTATAACGATATATTTATATCTGTAGAGTTAATTTGGGAAACGGTAACTCATTAATCAAACTTTTTCCGTGGTGACCCAAGATTGCTAATGAGTTAATCGTTACATGATTAGTTTAATCATCGTAATAATTAAACATAGTTAATTGATTTGATAAAATAATCGTCATCGCATTAATGGTACCAACATCACTACAACACCAATAAGAAGAAGAGTCTTGCTTGGGCCAAGAAACATGAGCAATGGACATTAGACCGGTGGAAATCTGTCCTTTGGTCCAAATGTGAGATTTTTGGTTCCAGCCGCCATGTCTTTGTGAGACGCAGAGTAGGTGAACGGATGATCTGCATGTGTGGTTCCCATCGTGAAGCATGGAGGAGGAGCTGTGATGGTGTGGGGGTGCTTTGCTGGTGATACTGTCAGTGATTTATTTAGAATTCAAGGCAAACTTAACCAGCATGGCTACCACAGCATTTTGCAGCGATACGCCATCCCATCTGGTTTGCACTTAGTGGGGCTGTCATTTGTTTTTCAACAGGACAATGACCCAACACACCTCCAGGCTGTGTAAGGGCTATTTGACCAAGAAGGAGAGTGATGAGGGCTGCATCAGCTGACTTGGCCTCCAAAATCACCCAACCTCAACCCAATTGAGATGGTTTGGGATGAGTTGGACCGCAGAGGGAAGGAAAAGCAGCCAACAAGTGCTCACCATATGTGGGAACTCCTTCAAGACTGTTGGAAAAGCATTCCAGGTGAAGCTGGTTGAGAGAATGCCAAGAGTGCAGAGCTGTCATCAAGGCAAAGGGTGGCTACTTTGAAGAATATAAAATATATTTTGATTTGTTTAACACTTTTTTGGGGTACTACATGATTCCATATGTGTTATTTCATAGTTTTGATGTCTTCACTATTTTTCTACAATGTAGAAAATAGTAAAAAAAAATAAAGAAAAACCCTTGAATAAGTAGCTGTGTCCAAACTTTTGACTGGTACGGTATATCCTGAAGAGTCTATTAACACATCTAAGTAACATTTTTAAAAATCCCATCAGAATCCGTCAGTTTAAGATAGAGATATCAGTTTTTTTGCATAGGCTGCGTCTCAATCCACTGCATCCGCCAATGTCAGCCTTCTGCATCTTGGGTGGAAAGTGGCCAAGCTACAGCTGTGTTTTTCAGATCATGAGACATCCTGAAAATCGGTAGTCTCACTAAAATGTCAGTAGCGT
This sequence comes from Salvelinus namaycush, assembly GCF_016432855.1. Taxonomy (NCBI): domain Eukaryota; kingdom Metazoa; phylum Chordata; class Actinopteri; order Salmoniformes; family Salmonidae; genus Salvelinus; species Salvelinus namaycush. The sequence goes on along the minus strand of NC_052321.1, from coordinate 13,008,331 downwards.
CCGAAATGTCTGTAGCGTCAAATTATTATGACCACTCTATGGAAAGGGGAGACTCTCATGAGACTCTCATTGCTCTATGACCCCCACAAGTGTCACTGGACTCGTCTGAAGTTGGTAATGCTGATGTGCCAACTTCTGTCTGTAGCGTCTGAACCATTTGCGCTACAAACTAATATGACCCCACTATGGAAAGGAGAGACTCACGTTTGCTCTATGACCCCGCAAGTGTCATGGGAGTTTTGTGCCAACAAAAATAAGGGGTTAAACATGTGTCCAAAAAAAACGAAAATGTTTTCTGAGCTGTCTTATATCTCCAAATATAGGACAGACACTTCAAAACCTTATTGCTTATGTTTTATTTGTTTGACAGTCTTTTTTAAATATGTATGTGTTATTCAATGTGTTTCCATGGGCTGTAGTAGTAAAGGCAAAATTCTAAATCAAATAGCTAAATGATCCATGTTAAGATCGCCTTCGCAAAACAATTCTCCCCAACAGCTTAGACTTCTAGAGGTTAATGAGGTTGTACTCTCTGAACCTAAACCATAGCCATGTGTTTCAGTCTGCTACTTGTACAGGGTGGCACAGTGTTGAAGATCTGCGACTTTGGGACAGCCTGTGACATCCAGACACACATGACCAACAACAAAGGAAGTGCAGCCTGGATGGCACCAGAAGTGTTTGAAGGCAAGTAACCTTTAGCAAGGGGTTTTCCTCCTTTCATTCAAAACCAGAAGACCAAAATGGACCAAGCACTAAGTCTCTCTGTTTCACCAATAGAACAATCTAGGATCTCACTCTAACCTGTATTCCTTCACTCACCTGTATCTCTCTGACTCTGTTGTCCAGGCAGTAACTACAGTGAGAAGTGTGATGTGTTCAGCTGGGGCATCATCCTGTGGGAGGGGATCACTCGTCGAAAGCCCTTTGATGAGATTGGAGGATCGGCCTTCTGCATCATGTGGGCCGTGCACAGAGGTGAGAGGTTACCGAGCCATAGACGCTTAGTGTAGTTACATACACACAGAGGAATAAAACCGAAACCGCAAAATGTCTGTGTAGTGAAGTGGAATATAGGTTTGAAAGAAAATCTTACCTAGTTGTTAGATGAAGGAAAGAAGATGAGTAGAGGAAGCCACTTTAGGCTCTTGATATTCCCCCACTGACATGCCATTCTCTTGTATGGGTTATCAGGGACTCGGCCCCCCCTGATAAAGGACCTCCCGGAGCCCATCGAGAATCTGATGACACACTGCTGGGACAAAGACCCTGCCCAGAGGCCCTCCATGGAGGAGGTCAGGAACACCATGGCAAGCCTCATGAAGGTACAGTACTGGAAAACCCCACAGACCCATGAGGTCAGAACTTCACATTCACTGCACTAATAATAACCCATAGATGTTAGTAAAAACCTGCAATTGAACAACTTATTTCTTAGTTATTATCAAATGGTGTTTGTTCCACAGTTTATGAGAGTTTGATTTTAGATCTGAGATTCCTGTTAGCATTGTGTACTCTTTCCTCCATGTGTATGCAGTACTTCCCAGGCTCTGATGAGCCTCTCCAGTACCCTCACCAGTGTCCAGGCAACAGTAGGAGTGGCTCATCCTCAGCCACAAGCACAGGCCAGTCCCATAGATTTAAATACTCTTTGAAGGTTGACAGATTTTATAAACAGTTGTTGACAAGTATCACTTTACATTGTACTAACATTGTGCTATGTAGTAATTGCTTTCAAAATGCATATGAATGAAATTCAGAAGATTCTGTTATTGCAGAAGTTTCTGTAAAAACAGATTGGAAACGCCATCGTCTCTTCTGTAGGTTCCTATGCAGACAACACTATCAACAGCTACCGAACTGAAAGCAACATGGAACACAGAACAAACTGTCAAGGGAGAGATGACACCCTGAAAAGCATTGAAGCTAGATTTCCACTTCAGTTCAAACAATCAAAGGTGATGCAGATATAGTTGGAGTATTAAGTTATTTCATCCATACCAATGTTCATGCTGTTCATGTACCTTCTCAGGGGGGAACATTACGCCCCAGCCTGCCCTCGTCCAGAAGGGCTAGTGTGGAGAGCCTGCCTGATCGTGAGCGTACCCAGAGTCCTGCTCCCACTGAGATCAAAGTGCAATGTGCTGGCCAATCGGGGCCAGAGCTGAGGGTGCCTATCAGTCCCACAGGTATGGGCCCTATTTAGTTTTGGTTGTCGTAATAGAGCTAGCTTACAAAATATGTTATATGACCGGAATCTACTGTATGTCTGACACATTATGTCACTGCAGTGTTCACCAGGGGGCAGTAGCGTACAACATACAGTAAACATGTCATACTTACCAGTACGTTTTCTATGTCTTCAGATATAAATGGTTTGGACAGCTCCATCCCCATGCCTTATCTGACACTGGATCACCAGCTGCAGGTACTGCAGGAATGGGGAGTTCTTTCTCCATTCATCTTCAATGCTGACTGATACTAAATCCTATTGATACTGATAACCAACCAGTCACATTTGACACACTATCTAAAAGCTTACTTACTACCTTTTTGGGGATTTCATGTGTCCTCTACTTGAAATAGGAAATATGTTAAAGAAGTTAAGTAATGTACAATAAGAACAATGTGATAAATTGTAAGTGCATGACGGTGATGTGTGTTTCTGGGTTGTGTTTAGCCCCTGGCCCCATTCTCTAACTCCAAAGAGTCCATGGCTGTGTTTGAGCAGCACTGCAGAATGGCCCAGGAGTACCTTAAAGTGCAGACTGAAATCGCCCTTCTCACCCAAAGAAAGTATGTCACATATTACCATATATACAGTGCCTTCAGAAAGTATTCATACCCCTTGACTTATTCATTTTGTTGTCGAACAGCGTGAATTCAAAATCGATTAAATAGCTTTTTTTTCTCACCCATCTTTGTTTATTTTATTTTATTTTACCTTTGTTTAGCCAGGTAGGCAAGTTGAGAACAAGTTCTCATTTACAACTGCGACCTGGCCAGTATAAAGCAAAGCAGTTCGACACATACAACAACACAGAGTTGCACATGGAGTAAAACAAACATACAGTCAATAAAACAGTACAAAAATAAGTCTATATACAATGTGAGCAAATGAGGTGAGATAAGGGAGGTAAAGGCAATAAAGAGGCCACGGTGGCGAAGTAAATACAATATAGCAATTAAAAAACACTGGAATTATAGATTTGCAGTAGGTGAATGTGCAAAGTAGAAATACTGGGGTGCAAGGGAGCAAAAAATAAAATAAAAAATACAGTAGGGGATGAGGTAATTGTTTGGGCTATTTATAGATGGGCTATGTACAGGTGCAGTGATCTGTGAGCTGCTCTGACAGCTGGTTCTTAAAGCTGGTGAGGGAGATAAGTGTTTCCAGTTTCAGAGAATTGGAAGGAGAGGCGGCCAAAGTAGGAATTGGCCCTGGGGGTGACCAGTGAAATATACCTGCTGGAGCGAGTGCTACGGGTGGGTGCTGCTATGGTGACCAGTGAGCTGAGATAAGGCTGGGCATTACCTAGCAGAGACTTGTAGATGACCTGGAGCCAGTGGGTTTGGCGATGAGTATGAAGCGAGGGCCAGCCAACCAGAGCGTACAGGTCGCAAGAGTGGGTAGTATATGGGGCTTTGGTGACAAAACGGATGGCACTGTGATAGACTGCATCCAATTTGTTGAGTAGAGTGTTGGAGGCTATTTTGTAAATGACATCACCGAAGTCGAGGATCGGTAGGATGGTCAGTTTTACGAGGGTATGTTTGGCAGCATGAGTGAAGGATGCTTTGTTGTGAAATAGGAAGCCAATTCTAGATTTAATTTTGGATTGGAGATGCTTAATGTGAGTCTGGAAGGAGAGTTTACAGCCTAACCAGACACCTAGGTATTTGTAGTTGTCCACATATTCTAAGTCTGAACCGTCCAGAGTAGTGATGCTAGTCGGGCGGGTGCTGGTAGCAATTGGTTGACGAGCGTGCATTTAGTTTTACTAGCATTTAAAAGCAGTTGGAGCCCATGGAAGGAGTGTTGTATGGCATTAAAGGTTGTTTGGAGGTTTGTTAACACAGTGTCCAAAGAAGGGCCAGATGTATACAGAATGGTGTCGTCTGCGTAGAGGTGGATCAGAGAATCACCAGCAGCAAGAGCGACATCATTGATATACACTGAGAAAAGAGTCGGCCCGAGAATTGAACCCTGTGGCACCCCCATAGAGACTGCCAGAGGTCCAGACAACAGGCCCTCCGATTTGACACACTGAACTCTATCAGAGAAGTAGTTGGTGAACCAGGCGAGGCAGTCATTTGAGAAACCAAGGCTGTTGAGTCTGCTGATAAGAATGTGGTGATTGACAGAGTCGAAAGCCCAAAGCCAATTCCTCCTTTGACCGCCTTTCCTTCCAGTTCTCTGCTGCCAATGACTGGAACGAACTGCAAAAATCACTGAAGCTGGAGACTCATATCTCCCTCACTAGCTTTAGGCACCAGCTGTCAGCGCAGCTCACAGATCAATGCACCTGTACATAGCCCATCTGTAATATACCCGATCCAACTACCTCATCCCCATACTGTATTTATTTTTTTATCTTGGTCCTTTGCACCCCAGTGTCTCTACTTTGTGAAAATTAATATTTGTGTCATTCTCAAAACTTTTGGCCACGACTGTACAGTACATCGTATAGTATCTAGTATCTCTACTTGCACATTCATCTTCTGCACATCAATCACTCCAGTGTTTAATTGGTATATTGTAATTGCTTCGCCACCATGGCCTATTTATTGCCTTACCTCCCTTATCTTACCTCATTTGCACACACTGTATATAGACTTTTTCTACTGTATTATTGACTGTATGTTTATTCCATGTGTAACTCTGTGTTGTTGAATGTGTCGAACTACTTTGCTTTATTCTTGGCCAGGTCGCAGTTGTAAATGAGAACTTGTTCTCAACTAGCCTACCTGGTTAAATAAAGGTGAAATAAATAAGAATTTTGAATTCAGGCTGTAACACAACAAAATGTGGAATATGTCAAGGGGTATAAATACTTTCTGAAGACACTGTATATATTCACAGTGTCACGTTCCTGACCTGTTTTCTGTTGTTTTGTATGTGTTTAGTTGGTCAGGACGTGAGCTGGGTGGGAATTCTATGTTGTGTGTCTAGTTTGTCTGTTTCTATGTCAGCCTAGTGTGGGTTCTCAATCAGAGACAGATGGTAGTCGTTGTCTCTGATTGAGACTCATATATAGGAGGCTTGTTTTGTGTTGGGATTTTGTGGGTGTTTGTTACCTGTCTCTGTGTTTGTGTTCTGCACCAGATAGGTCTGTATCGGTTTTGCACATTTGTTATTTTGTAGGTTGTTTGTAGTGTTTCACTTGTGTTTGTATTAAACATGTTTAACACTAGCCGCGCTGCATTTTGGTCCTCTCCTTCACCCCTGGAAGAAAACCTTTACAGAAACACCCACCAATCCCGGACCAAGCAGCGTGGCAACGGGCAGCAGCAACAGCAGCAGCAGTACAAGGAGGAATGGACATGGGAGGAGATTCTGGACGGAGAAGGACCCTGGGCAGAGCCAGAGGAGTGTCGCTGTTCCAAAGCGGAGCTGGAGGCATCAAAAGCGGAGAGGCGGCATTATGAGGCGCTTGCAAGGCAGAGTGGCTGGAAACCCGAGAGGCTCACCCAAAAATTTCTTGGGGGGGGCTAAAGGGGAGTGTGGCGAAGCCGGGTTGGATACCTGAGCCAACTCCCCGGGCTTACCGTGGAGTGAGAGGGCGTCGTACCGGTCAGACACCGTGTTATGCGGTAAAGCGCACGGTGTCCCCAGTACGCGTGCTTAGCCCAGTGCGGGCTATTCCACCTTGCCGCACTGGGAGGGCTAGGTTGGGCATCGAGCTGGATGTCATGAAGCCGGCCCAACGTATCTGGCCTCCAGTACGTCTCCTCGGGCCGGCGTACATGGCACCAGCCTTACAGGTGGTGTCCCCGGTTCGCCTGCATAGCCCAGTGCGGGTTGTTCCACCTCGCCGCACTGGCAGGGCTACGGGGACCATTCAACCTGGTAAGGTTGGAGAGGCTCGGTGCTCAAGAGCGCGTGTCCTCCTTCACGGTCCGGTATATCCGGCGCCACCTTCCCGCCCCAGCCCAGTACCACCAGTGCCTACACCACGCACCAGTCTTCCAGTGCATCGCCAGAGCCCTGTTCCTCCTCCCCGCACTCGCCCTGAGGTGCGTGCCCTCAGCCCGGTACCTCCAGTTCCGGCACCACGCATCAGGCCTATAGTGCGTCTCAGCCGGCCAGAGTCTGCCGTCTGCCCAGCGGTGCCTGAACTGCCCGTCTGCCCAGCGGCGCCTGAACTGCCCGTCTGCCCAACGCCGTCTGAACCGTCCGTCTGCCCAGCGCCGTCTGAGCCATCCGTCTGCCCAGCGCCGTCTGAGCCATCCGTCTGCCCAGCGCCGTCTGAGCCATCCGTCTGCCCAGCGCCGTCTGAGCCATCCGTCTGCCCAGCGCCGTCTGAGCCATCCGTCTGCCCAGCGCCGTCTGAGCCATCCGTCTGCCCAGCGCCGTCTGAGCCATCCGTCTGCCCAGCGCCGTCTGAGCCATCCGTCTGCCCAGCGCCATCTGAGCCGTCCGTCTGCCCAGCGCCATCTGAGCCGTCCGTCTGCCCAGCGCCATCTGAGTCGTCCGTCTGCCACGAGCCATTAGAGCCGTCCGTCAGTCAGGAGCCGCTAGAGCCGTCCGTCAGTCAGGAGCCGCCAGAGCCGCCAGCCAGTCAGGAGCTGCCAGAGACGCCAGCCAGTCAGGAGCTGCCAGAGACGCCAGCCAGTCAGGAGCTGCCAGAGACGCCAGCCAGTCAGGAGCTGCCAGAGACGCCAGCCAGTCAGGAGCTGCCAGAGACGCCAGCCAGTCAGGAGCTGCCAGAGAGTGCCCTCCAGTCATGAGCTGCCCTCCAGTCATGAGCTGCCCTCCAGTCATGAGCTGCCCTCCAGTCATGAGCTGCCCTTCAGTCATGAGCTGCCCTTCAGTCATGAGCTGCCCTTCAGTCATGAGCTGCCCTTCAGTCATGAGCTGCCCTTCAGTCATGAGCTGCCCTCCAGTCATGAGCTGCCCTCCAGTCATGAGCTGCCCTCCAGTCATGAGCTGCCCTCCAGTCATGAGCTGCCCTCCAGTCATGAGCTGCCCTCCAGTCCGGAGCTGCCACTCAGTCCGGAGCTGCCACTCAGTCCGGAGCTGCCACTAGTCCGGAGTTGTCCCTCTGTCCTGAGCTACCTCTCTGTCCTGGGCTACCTCTCTGTCCTGAGCTACCTCTTTGTCCTGAACTACCTCTCTGTCCTGAGTTGTCTCCTCTATTGTAGAGGGGAGTTGGTGAAGGTTCCTGGACCATGGTCGGGGGCGAGGGTCGCCACTCAAGGGACGCTAAGGAGGTGGACAAAGACAATGGTGGAGTGGTGCCCTCGTCCACCGCCGGAGCCGCCACCGCGGACAGATGCCCACCCAGACCCTCCCCTTGAGTTTTAGGGATGCGCCCGGAGTTCGCACCTTGAGGGGGGGGTTCTGTCACGTTCCTGACCTGTTTTCTGTTGTTTTGTATGTGTTTAGTTGGTCAGGACGTGAGCTGGGTGGGAATTCTATGTTGTGTGTCTAGTTTGTCTGTTTCTATGTCAGCCTAGTGTGGGTTCTCAATCAGAGACAGATGGTAGTCGTTGTCTCTGATTGAGACTCATATATAGGAGGCTTGTTTTGTGTTGGGATTTTGTGGGTGTTTGTTACCTGTCTCTGTGTTTGTGTTCTGCACCAGATAGGTCTGTATTGGTTTTGCACATTTGTTATTTTGTAGGTTGTTTGTAGTGTTTCACTTGTGTTTGTATTAAACATGTTTAACACTAGCCGCGCTGCATTTTGGTCCTCTCCTTCACCCCTGGAAGAAAACCTTTACACACAGTCACTTAAGTCACATTATTTATGTATATTAATTATAGGTATTTAGTTTTCTTAGTAGTTGTAGCAGTAGTTTTTATTAGTTTTAGGCCTATTAGTAGTTCACAACTTTTTATGGTGTAAATGTAAGTTTCTGTTTTTTATTGTTATTATTATTTAACAGTAATTGCATATTATTCTTGGAACATTTTTTGGGGGGGGGGGTACTCTTGAAAAAGAGATGGTGCATCTCGAGATTTCATCCTGCACATTTTCAAATAAATAAATATTTACCCAGCTTCCCGTTGCTTTGACAGAAGATGTTCATCCAATTTGCAGACACTATACCTCAGATGGCACTGTACTCTAGTGTGACTAATGACTTACTGGTTTACTTGTTGTATCTGTTGTGATACCAGTTACTCTTAACATGAGTAAATTCATTAGAATTTGTTTCCAAAACTGTATAGTATTTTACTGTGTAGTCATTTATTGTACAGTTACAGTGAATATAGGCTACCTAAACGCTAAACATGTTCTCTCTCCCTTTGTGGTGGTGATGTGTAGGAAGGAGCTGATCTCTGAGCTGCACCAGGATGAGAGGCAGCAGCAGAACACGTCCCGTCTGATTCAGGAACACACCAAACTGTTGGACGAGAACAAGAGTCTCTCCACCTACTTCCACATTTGTAAGAACAAGCTGGAGCGGATCCAGAGTCAGCAACAGACGAGTTAGAATGCCTCCTGATGTGTGCCTGTTGCCCTAGAACTGTCCTCAGATCAGCAGCAGCCGAAGACACTGTCTGTCAAGTGGCCATTTTGTGATGTCTCTTCTGTTGACCCTCAGCTGTTTTGGGATCAGCTGCAGCCAAATATACCTACCATATTTGTAATGAATGCTTCATATTGCTCATTAACTGTTTTCGGATGAGCAGCTAAAGAGACTGGCCATTTGTTAACACTTCCCTGTTGCTCTTAAACTGTTCTTGGATCATTGGCCAAAGAGGAAAGCCATACTATTATGAATGTTTTGTGGATCCTCAACTGATCCACAGTCAGCAGCAGACTGCACACAGCAGGTCTCCCCTCAGGTCCTTGCTCCCCAATGCGCTGTACAGTTAAGATACTCTGCCGCATTCAGTACAACAATAATATTGTGCAAGATGTCTCATTAACAGCTCAGTTCATTTGCACGCATGTCTCGCAAAGACGTTATTCTATTCTGCCAGAGGAACAGTGGACTCGTTGAACAAGGGAAGCCTGGAGGCCCTGTAACATCTTCACCTACTGTAGCTGTCAACATCCAAAATAAATGCAGTTGCCTCTAGAGATTGATCTTTGGTCAGTTTTGTATTCCCCTCCCCAATGTTTAAAGTTAGGATTTGAGGAGGACAAGCTGATCCTAGATCTGTGCCTAAGTTTA